>NC_026158.1:4490909-4506711 GCF_000512975.1 Sesamum indicum
TTGTTTTTAGCGCTCTTTCCTTTTGCAACTGTCTGCTCGGGAGGAGCACTGTCTTGCAAGGGGGAAATGGAGTTCTCCTTCGGGGCTTGTTTCACGCTTTTCTTGACGACGGTGTCAGTTTCAGATGGAAGTGGTGTCTCAGGTACCATCAGTGGCTTCTCACCTGGATTCCTTATGCGCCCATCCTTGCTCAACAGCCTCATGTCAAGTGATTGCAAAATTCTACTCTCATAATCATCCCTGAACGCCTTATTACTATTCCAGACAGACATGAACTTCTCAACCTAGCAAGGGAAAGAATAGAAGTTAATAGTCGGATAAATTTCGGCAGATCATCACAGTGACTTCAGCCTCAACAAAGCAAATCATCAACCAAACCTCTGAACGTGTAAGCTCCTTCACAGCTTCGGCATCCTTTTGTGCTGCAACTACTTTAGCTTTTGACAAGACTGTACGGTTTTGGTAGAAGGGGGAATTCTGCAAGTTAGAGTAGCAATTCCATAATGACATCAATATGTGAAAATCATGCCCTTAATTCATAAAAATGATGAGAAAAGATACTTTAAGGCTAGAGATTTCCGTGGTCCAAGAAAGGTCAGGTATTCGAGAAATAGAAACAAAAATGAACTAAGACATGCAACGCAAATTTTGTCTTAATCACAATAAAGAAATTGGCTGACAGGAATTTGAAGCAATTACTATCCCAAACTTCTGTTTTAAACTCTTCCTATCTAAAAATTCTCTTAATACCATCAATCTTACAAATGAAAAGCAGCAGTTAATGACATCCGAGAACAAATTGTGGTCCAGACAGAAATGATTAAAATATGAATCTAGAGCCGTAAGAAACTATGAAGAATTGAAAATAGAGCAGTACAACAAACCAATATTATCAAGATATAATTATAGATAGAAGGATCATACCGATTCATCCCGTTGCTTCCTCATTTCAACAACGCTAGCTAAAATCTGGTCCCTTTTTTGTGTGACTGTTTCCAATTCTTTTTCTAAAACTTTTATATCTTTCTCTACAGCCACTTTTCCTTCATCTAGCTGCTTAATCTTGGAAGAGACCACTTGTTTCTCCTTTCGAACTCCATCAAGATCAACTCCCATCAACTGAAATCACATAGTTACAAAAGTAGCCACCAGTTAATGCAAGGTAAAGTCGGCCAGCAGGCCAGTAATACTGAAGAAAGGGCACCAAAACAGAAGTTTTTCATGACTAGCTTCTTACTTTGACCTGGTCCTGGATGGCTTGTTTTTCACCCAATGAGTCTTGAATCCTCGCCCTCTCAGCAGCAATTGCAATCACCTTTTCCCTTGTCCCTTCAAGTTGTTTAATTTCCCTGAGAATCTGCTTCTCCTCACTGAGAGGAATGCTTTCATGCTGGATGCGGTAATGCAAACTCTTGATCTAATTAATTTCAGTGAGAAGAAAATGAATTAACTTCTAAAGTTACATGTATACTAATAACAAATTTTAGCACACCATATGACATATTTCTATAAAAACTTACAAGATCATTAAGTTCTTCCTCAGATGAACATAGACCAGAACCCCTCTCTCTAGGTCCAGCACCTCTTAACTTGCCCAGAGCCTGCTGGAGAGGTTCCATTTCTTTTATCTTTCCATCCATGACCTCCCTATATTGTTTGCTCTCAACACTTAAAGAATGAATTTGAGATCTTATCTCGGACCTTGCAGCCTGCAGAATGCTCAGTGTCATTAGTATTCTCTCAGTTTCCATGATCCGGATTGGATGCTGGAGTTGTTCTAAACAATGCATACATAGAAAAGATGTAATATAACAAAGATAAGATAGGAGAAAACTCAGGGAACAGGTCAACTTTGAGCAACACCGTCAGTTGAAGTTTAACCCTAGGTAAGAAGAAAACTAGTAAACTACAAAGATAATTTTTTTGTGATCCTTCAAAAACTGTTAATTTGATAACTTTTGTATGTGCTGTATGAGATATCTTAGTAGCAAAACTGAGAACCTACACGAATGCAATAACTTGGATTGGCATCCAAAGACTGCGACTCAAAATTCTTTTACAATAGCTAACCACTCGCTAGCTGGTTTGAAGTGCAAAAATGTTGATGTCAGCATTCCATCATTGAAAAATAACCAAATCTCTTTTACAGAAGGATAAAGGAAACTCTTTAATTTATCATACTCTCATGGTCCATCATGAAGTTGTTTCAGAATCTAATAGAGCAGGGTGAAGTGATATCAATCTCTAGTAATAAGTAAAACAATGCTTCTATGCACCCCTTCCTCAAGGAAGGAATTAAATAAGAGGAGCCTATAGCCAACAAAAAAATAATTGTAAGTCTACTTAAGGAAGATAACCCCCTTCAGCTCCTCATGCATTTCACATTACAATTTATGTACAACTCCAACATGTATTAAATCTCAAGTTTCTTGAGGTGTGGTTTCTAAGATAAATTTTTTCATTTTGTGCATGCTCCCGTTATAACTAATCTTAGATCAACCTAACATCAAAGAAAAAGGCCTGCAATGCATTCATGTTATTCAGCACCATACTTCAGTAGTTGCTAATATTACTGCAGCATGTTGCTATAACCCTAAGTAGATCTTCGAAATCATAACATTAGACCGCAGATCAATCACCAAGTACACATATTAGCCATGGAACCAACCATACCCCAAAAAGAAAGCAACATAGCTTACTCTTTTGCCCCTCAATTTTTCAACAATCTGCGACCGAGCCTGATTCTTTTTCTGTAGGTCTTTCTCGGCCGCATCCAGTTTAGCCTTAAGTTCTCGGTCTTCAAAAGCGCGATATCTGACAATGTAAAAAGAGTGGACCTGAGCAGGCTCAGGCCACTCATCAACAGCATCCTTGGGGATGCCGGAATCTGAGAGTTTATTAAGGTGCCCTTTAGCTGGCTCTTCTGCCGCATGAGAGCCAAATTTTATATTCACTTTCCCCCCCTCAGGGGGCACGTTGGCTTCATTTTCAGTTTCCGCCATAACGTTTATTTTAGATTCTGCAACCTCCACACCCATGATATAACACAAATGCAACGTAGAATCTCGAACCCTGAAGCAGAAAGCAACAAAGAGCACATTTGGTCAACAGTAAAATTATCCCCAGGAAAAAAATAGAATAAAATAGAGCATAGAACTCTGTCGGAGGATTTCCAATCTTTAAAATTAACTATAATGTTAGTGGAACTCGTCTTATCACTGGAAAAAATTAATGGGACAAAAGCATTAGCCATTCACGTTTCTAGTTTCCCACCTTTTACTGCACCATATGTCCCAACACAACCAGAATGCAGAACAAATAAAACTTCAACAATCCTGATTTAAAAAATACATCTTAAATAAGAAAAAGGAAAATCTCGAAAACTACAACTTCCACTTAAGCACTATCACTGCAATTAGCCAGAAGCAAAACACGCCAAAACGGCTGAGATTCATCCACACAACAAATCAAGCCATCACATTTCAAACCTCCAACAGCAAATCATCACACCAGAAGGCACGACAATTCCAACACTAAATAGAATAAAAAACACATACATGCACCGCCAACATCACATGCAGCACCTTCAACACGAAAGCCATACAAAACACAATACAACACTTGGCATCCCCAACGAAAAAGCACAAGCGGCAACATGAAACCAAAGTCCACACTCAATTGTCCTCGAACAAACAACAAAACCCCAAAACTCACCAAAAAAGGATCGAGATCAATATCCAGATCAGAAAATAATTGTATTCAGAGAGAATGCAGACTGACAAAACTGGAGAAGAGGGACAAACACAAGCACGGTAAAGAATAAAAAGGAAGGAATTGTAAAGCAAAAATGGCGGAAAACGTACCTGAATGGGAGGCGAAACCGTCGTCGTAGTTTGGGGACCTATCTCCAGTAGTGGCGATAGCACTAAGGTGGAGAATTCAACGGGGACTGTTACGAGATACATCTCCCTCCCTCCCACCCTTTTTTAGAGAGAGAAAGAGAAAGGAAAGGAAATGGTAGATATAGAGTATTTTACGTGAAGTAGGTATATAACATTTTCAACACTTATCTATTTACCCTAATTTTATTGAAAATCTCTAATTTAAATGGAATTTTGCAACCTATATCCATTTTTTCATACTCACTTCAAAGACTCATCATCACAAACATCATATTATGTCATCTTCATTTGTTTAGAAATAAAACTAATATTATATTACAACCTTAAACACTTTTATCCATGACCTATCTCACTCAGACATCAACCGAAACTTTTTCATGAAGTGGAATTAAGGTATAGCATAGATGTTACTTGTATAATTTTCATGAAGAATGTGGAAAATAAAAGGTAATGACAACTCCTAATGGGCTAGAATTAATTCTGTTCCAACCATCTTTTAATTTGGGCCCATTAACAATATTTTGTCCAATTTTGATGGCCCATATTGAATCCAAATTGGAGCTATGAAAATTATTTTTTAGTGAAAATTTCACTGAGCTCCCCTAGAATTTAATAAATTATAAATATTTATTTATTATTTAAAAAATTATTGATACTTTTAATATTTAATATAATTATGTAATTATCGAATGGTAAGATGAAAATGTCAACATTTAACGTTAGAAAAGTTTTCTTTAAGAAAATTAAAAATGTTTAAAATTTGATGTTGCAATGTCCCATTTGCTCCTTGGTATTTATGAGTTGTATATTTTAAAAGGAAAATATTAATCCGTAAAAATATTTTTAAAAATTATATATTATTATAATTCAGAGTTTAAAATAATACTTTGGAGAGTTCGATACAATATCTTAATGTAATCCCAACGACACCAAATGATGTAGTATTGATGTGAATGATGCAATCGGGCCCTATATTACAAGGAATTGTCCGCTTTGACCAAAATTTTAAAATTTATAATAAAAAAGACGCGTCATTAGAAAAATGAAATCTTAGTACTTATAAGTTGTGCAAGCTTATTTATTTATTTTAACACATGCCAAAATCAAATAAATTCATGATGTACTAGTTAACAATTAGGGTAAATTATAAGAGTTTTTTTTTAAATTTGTCGCATTTATAAATATATTCTCTTGGTCACTAATTCTTACTAGCAACGAGTTTTAAAATATAATCATCAATATTAAAATGGCCATTCGATTTATTTTTTTCCCCGCTAATTTTCTCTTTTCTTGTAGTGCGATGAGCCCGTCACATCTCCTCATCTTTCCACATTTTTTTTTCATCACCCACACTCTAAATTTGTCGTGTGGTTCACACCCGCCACCGTCACCCTTACACCTTAACTACCGTGTATCGAATTTATACTTATTTAATTTTATATTCAGTTCTTTATTATTATCGCTTTCATTTATTTTTCGTACAAGAATTTATGTCGCTTGAAAATGTATTCTTATGAAAACATTCATTCATAATTGATTATAAGAAAATAAAATTAAGACTGTTTTCACACACACCCAAAAATAAAATAAAAAAACGAGTGAAATAATTAATAAAATTGGTAGGAAAATGTAAGATGTATGACCAAACATAGCAATTAATGTATTTTGGCCTACCCTGAACGTGACCACAATTAATACTTATAGCTGGCCTACATCCTTAATTCAACATCACCCACCCCTCCTATCTACCTACCACGTCCTAACCATTTTCTCCTTTCTTCTCTCTCTTTTGGATACGATTGTAGGAAAAATTCTAACTAAAATTAAATTTGATTAAATTTAAATTATTTATATAATAAATTTAAATTATTTATATAATAAATTTAATATATTTATCGTGTGTTTGGTATACAGTTCGAGAAGAGTAACCAATCACATGACAAATATTAACACACTTGTTATATGATTGATTTGGTTCTGTCAGATTTGATTTCAGTATGAAATTTTTCATGAACGGATACGTTTTGTTGTGTCCTTGTTATAAGGGTAAATTACTATGAACTTTCTTGAAAATTTGGCAGTTACAAATATTTTCTTATTATTTGAAAAACTATCAATACTCCTGATATTTGATGAAATTTGTAATTTTTTGAGCGGAAGTTTGAAAATATCTACTTTGTCCTTCCTATTTTTCAAAATAAAAATACCGAAGATAAGAGAAATTTCCTTCTTGCTCTTCTGGTCCATTGAAAAAATAATAATAATAAGTAAAATTATATTATAACAAAAAGGACATTTTGATCTGTTCACCATAAAAAATAGATGAAAACCTAATGGAGATTAATGGAATAAGCTGATTATTGGACGTTTGCTAAAATTTATGGACTATTTGTAATGAGGAAATATTTATAATTATGTCAAATTTTAAGAGAGCTCGTTGTAATATACTCTTATTATAAGCTACCGTATCGAAACGCGTTCGATGTTCGTGTATAATTTTAAATTTTTATTATTTTTCAATTGAACTAAATGACTGATCAAAACAGGTAAAATGAATTAATTTTAAGCGTGAGCGAATCTAAACTTATTGATTAATTAAAAAAAATTATTATCTATAAAAAATATATATATATATATAAATAAAGACATTTTAGTCACTTTACATTTTATCGACCGATGTAGTTGTATTTTGAGGTTTTGAATCTTAATAAATAGTATAAATTTACAACTATCCTAAATTTGCTTTCAAAATCTTAATTTTGAATAATAATTACAAAATGCCATCTATGTTGATCAGAATTAGCGCATAATAAGAACTAACGCTCTTAGTATGCTCGATGTGTATAGTTATATTTTCAGAACATGAAAATACAAATATTTTTATAATTTATTTATATTTTCAGAACATGAAAATACAAATATTTTTATAATTTTTTTTCTAAAGAACTAAATCTTTTAGAAAAATAAATAATTCAATGTATTTATTGAATTTATGGTAAATAAAAATAATAGATTAAAAAAGGGGAGAGATTAATAGGAGAAAAGAGATAGGATAATGTTGAGTATTATGAGAGGTGAGTGGAGTTATATGAGAGAGAGAATAATATAAATATAGACTATCTCTAAATTATTATTTTTTTGTTAATATATACATATAATTATTAAATAGTATAGATATTGTGAAAATTCGTGATATTGGTATAACGTGTGCATTAATATAATCATAATTTTCCAATTAGATATTATAGAATATCAACCTTATTTTATTGAGTAAATTACAGTTACCTCATTTAAAATTTGATATAATTATGAATATTCCTTCGTTATTTTAAAAAATTATAAATTCTTTCCACAAATAAAAAATAATTATATAGTCTCTAAAGGGTGAGTTGAAAGTTACTTTTTTACTCTTACTGGTTTATTCGAAAAAATATATATATATATATAAAAAATCTGAAGTGTTACTTCATAATAATATTTTACGAAATTCAATATATATATATATATATATAATTTATTCACAATTTAAAAGGATATTTGAGACATTTTTCACCAACAAAATTAGATGAAAACCTGACAGAATGGACTTGTTGTTAGATATACGTTAAAATCAGGAGGTGTTTGTGAAAAACAATGAAGGAATATTTATAATTATACCAAATTTCAGGAAAAATAGCTATAATTTACTCTATATTTTTTGAATTAAAGAAAAGTTGTTTAGAGTTCTCAAAAAGAAAATTCTCTATAAATGCAACATAATTTTTTTTCCCACCTAAATAAATAAAATAAAAGTTGTGAAAAGTAAGTTTTATCACATTTTGCACTTTATGTATAGAAATAAATTAAAAAAAAAAAGAAGACAAGTACAAATTTAAAAGGTTCCTAAGTGTAATTAAGTACCATTTTGAAAATAGTTTTCTTAAATGCAATTAGTAAAGGACAGTACCAAAAAAATGTGATGGTGGGAGTGACGTATGGATTGGGCAATCCATTACGTCACCCCCTCATTCCTAGTATAATATTTTAATTTTAATTTGGGCCGACATGAGCCGTGAATTATTGAATTAATACATGATGATGATATTATTTACGATTTAATGATTGGTAATTTTTTTATTGAAATAAATTGATTATAATCGTTTCTGTCAGATATCAATCATTATAATAATAATACTCTGATCAGTAATATCGAATAATAAAATAGAATCAACACCTACTATTCAGTAGAAACAACATCCCACATATAAGGAGAGATTCGAACCCATAACTTCTAAGATCATGGGGCCTCAATATCACCAAGCCTTTATTAATATATGATACTAAGGTTCGTTTAATTTAAATGAGAAGAAAGAGAAAGTGAAAGGGGGCAGGGGAAGTTAAGAGATCCTGTTTTAACAAGACAAAAGACAGGTAAACTACAAATATTGTTCAATAATTGAGCA
Source organism: Sesamum indicum (assembly GCF_000512975.1). Classification (NCBI taxonomy): domain Eukaryota; kingdom Viridiplantae; phylum Streptophyta; class Magnoliopsida; order Lamiales; family Pedaliaceae; genus Sesamum; species Sesamum indicum. The sequence continues at coordinate 4,499,254 of NC_026158.1, forward strand.
CACATAGCAATGCCTAACTAATAATTTCTTTTCCAACCATAGTTACATAAATATTTCGAGATTGAACCTAGTTGTCTTTCCTTATTTTCTATAAAATCCAAGAAACCCAAGCAAAAATGCTTTATAGTATTTCAATAAATCCACCAAGAGATTTTATTTGTTTTAATTAAAATTAAGTTTTATACAATGTTTATTTTCCTTATATATCACTATTATTAACAAGAAAAACAAAAATATTTTCAGGCACGCACACACACACATATATATATTTCAACTGTCCAGTCTTGATAAGGCGAGCCTCACAAAATTATTCGCATAATAAATAGAGTTTTATTTATTCTGCGATTGATTACTTTTTTTTTTTTTAATTTCTGATCAATCTTGATACATCAAGACCCACAAAATCAGTCGAGCAGTAAATAAAAAATTGTAATCGGATGTGTGATTGATCGCTCTTCTCAAAATTTAAATCAATCCGGTGGTACGTAAAGACAAAGCTATAGTAAAGAAATGCAAGGAAAGGAGAAATTTTTTTTTTTTTTTAAGGAAATAACAATAAGAAGGGGCCAATAAGATTTAGCTCAGTTGGCGAAGCTGATGCCTCATAACGATAAAATCATAGGTTCGAATTTCACAAACGTATGAGATGTTATTCTATTTTAATAGCAAGTGTCGTTCTACTTTAGTAATAATTGTTGATCGATATAAATATTTGATATTGATAATTAGTATATGATTGTTGAAATTGTCGATATTGTTAAATATAGATATTTAATATTGATTATAGTAAAGTATAGTTACATTCTTTTTTCTTGAGATTTGGTGTAATTACACATAAATCTCATATGGTTTGAAAAATTACATGTATACTCCTAAGGTTCCGTCTAACAAATGGGTTCCTCCATTAGTAAAAATAAACTGAATTTGCTTATATTAACAAAAAACATTAAATGAAAATGGATATTTGCCCTCAATTAATTTATTACAGATCAAAAAACTTTTGTCTTACTAAACAACCCTTATAACTGCGAAAATATACCTCGTAACATGAATTAACATGTGAAGAGGTATGAATGTAATTTAGTCATAAAAAAATTTATTTAACCTATAATAAATTAGTAATAAGTCAATTGAGGGTAAATATAATTTTTCATTAGATTTTTTTAATTAATATCAGCAAATTCGGTAATTTTGATAACGAAGGAACTTATTTGTTAAATAAAAGCAAACCTCAAAGTTGTTAGATATAATTTTTTAAATTATAGAAAATTTATATATAATTACACCAAACTTAAAAAAAAAAGTATAATTATCAATATAATAATCGATCTACTAAAAATAATAATAATTCATCATCTCACTTAGGGTGGGGGAACTAAAAAGCGTGGAAGACTAATTAGGTAGCGTTATTAATGCAAAGGCGTGAAGCCATAATCACGCGATTATTGCAATTGAAATCGTGTTAGTAGCCGAGGAGGTGTGTTTGGTCAAAACCATAAACCTCCATGATTAAATGCCTTCCCATTTTCTAACACTATGAAAAATATTCTCTCTCTGTTTTCACTTCATTTTCTTACCCCAAGAAAACGGCAACCGAATTGCACGCAGTAGCGCCACCCCTTCTCTCAAATTCTGTGATTACAGTAATCTTGGAAACTAAGGCTAGCCCACCATTATTTATGTGTGTGTATATGCTATTGCTCTCTATAACATCTATATATGTATATAAGAATTGCTCCTCCTCTCTCCCTCTCTCTCTCTTGCATAACGTTTGATGAGGACAGAGTCTCTGCCATCGTGATAAAGTAAACGGGTTCGTCGTTGCTTTCTTCTTCTTTGTGTTTGTATACAGATAGTTGATACGTATGTGTCGTTGCATATGTACTTGCGTGTTAGTGTGTGTGAAAATGTTTGAGGAATTCGTGGTTGCACTAGCTATGATTAGAAACCGTTGTGGCTGATATCTGTTCGGTTTTACTTGTTTGGATTGGAGTTTTGAGCCTCTACGTATTTGAGCTCGATACTCAGTGCGTCCCGTAACTGCTCTGTGTTCTCCGCCTTAACTGTCGGGATAGTGGCTTAATTTAGTGATCTAGAGCTCCAACTTTCCGTGAATGGTTTTTGTTTCTTAGTGTTAGTTTTGAGGTTTTAGTTGAAAATATAATTAGGTAATGTTTTAGTTCGATTATGTTCTACTTATAGGTGGATTCCTGCTCATTTACTACTGCTTGGTAGTTGGTTGTTGGGTTGATTCCTGTTTGATTTTGGAGAGTTGTGTTGCAATTTCGATGTTGAATCTGGGTTCTTACTGCTGAATTCTATTGAGAACTGTATTTGTGTATGAGAATTGAGACAAACAGTGTTCTCATTTGTTTACTCGAAATTCTACTGTAGATCATCTGCCGTTTCGATTCTACTGATGCAGTTTCCCTGGCCTTTTCTTCTTAGTTGTTTATATTACACGCAGGACACTGATTTATAATGAAAATTCTTTCTGCAAGATATATTACTGGCATGCGGGTGGTTTATTATTATATGGTTTTCTTTCTTGTCTTTTTCCTGAATGCATCTTGAGTTGTTTACAGAGTCTTTTGTTTAATTTATGGGAGTAGCAGTATTAGATTAGTCAGCTAAGACTTGTTATTATTTTTTTTCTTGTGCTGATGTGGTTTTCTTATTCGGCAACTATTTTAATATGTTGTAGATCACCTTGCTTGGATTCCGATCAAAGAAGTTGTTGATCCTTGTTTGGAAATATTTTGCTGCACAATAGGGATCAGCTCTCCAGCCATCACTTAGGCCTTTGGTGTGCAAATTGTTGGATTGATCAGAACAGAGTTCATTGTTGAATTGTGAAGAGAATTTCTTGGCGGAATTCATGATTGTAAGTTTTTGCAATGGGGTTCTTGAACATGGAGAGGAAGTGGGTGTTCCCTCTTGTTATAAGTTCATTAGTATGCATTTTCCTTCTGGGAACCTCCTTCAATATGGGGCTCGTGTCCTCATTGCATACAATCAATTCTATTTTTCCAATATTCCCTTCTCGTGCTATGATCAATCAGCCCAGTCCTTATTTTGCTGAGGAAAAGATCAATCAAGTTCCACCTCCTCCTACTCATCATCCGGTTCCAAAATTTGCTTATCTGATTTCTGGATCAAGAGGTGATTTAGATAAACTGTGGAGGACTCTTTTTGCACTGTATCATCCATGGAACTATTATGTTGTTCATCTGGACCTTGAGTCACCTTTAGAAGAGAGATTGGAATTGGCATTGAGGGTGGAACAGCATCCTCTTCTTGCAGAGGTCGGGAATGTATTTGTGAATAACAAATCAAATATGGTTACTTATAGAGGCCCCACCATGGTTGCTAATACTCTTCACGCATGCGCTATTCTTCTAAAGAGACATAAAGACTGGGATTGGTTTATCAATCTTAGTGCTTCCGATTATCCATTGGTGACTCAAGATGGTGAGTTTTCATTCCTTGTTTGTCCCCAGAGATGTTGCAAGGGGTCAGTGATATATGTGCGTGGCTGTGTTCTTTTCTTTAGATATACCTTTGAACAAAACCAGTTTGCTCTTGCAGATCTTCTTGATACATTCTCTGATTTGAAACGAGAACTCAATTTCGTAGAACACACCAGCCGCCTAGGCTGGAAAGCGTAAGTTATTTAAGAGTTTATTTGGGCTTATTCGAGTATTGTTATTATTAAGAAGAAGCCACTAATGTGCAATCATATATATATTTGGTTTTGTTGCAGAGCTCAAAGAGCAATGCCATTGATCATAGATCCTGGACTCTATCAGACAACCAAATCTGATGTATTCTGGGTCACCCCCAAGAGAAATTTACCAACAGCATTCAAATTGTTTACCGGTTAGTTCAAGTATTTAATTTTTCTTTTATCAACGTTGAAAATGTTGAACACCATGTTTCCCAAGTCAACTGTTAAGCTTTATTATATATTTGATTCCATCGTGTAAAGCATATCAACTGTCTGCAAAAGATGTTGTTTCCTTGGTTGTCGTTAACCTGAAGTTCTCGATCTCTGTTTTTTTATTGTTACGAAAAAATTATCGATGCATCCAGAAGCATTTCAGTGTCATTGACTTCTGATAAAAAAGCATTAGCAGGTTGCTTCTCATGGCACATATGCATCTCTCTTTAATTGGAGAATAAGAAATTGAAATACAAAGTACACGATAACCGCCTAAAATCACCATCAGCAAGAATGCTCCCAAGTTCGAAGTACATTAACAAAGCATGCATTAGCTGTTTTTGATCTTATAAATAATTGTGCATAACTATCATGTCGCTAACTTCTGGTGGGACACTATGCTGTAGCAGCTGTGAGACTTTGATCCAATAGACTTATCACTCTGCCAGTTTGCCTCAGTATTAAGATTATTGGTGTTAGAACTTCTTTCATAGACTAATTGTTTCTTGGAGGGTCACTGGGCTTGCGCGGATGAGGGCAGAGTGTTTGTAGTCATGTATCCCTCTAGCTATATTATTATCTTCAAATGGTTGTGATAATATATAGTAAATTGCTCTTTTTTCTTGAGCATGTTAATTATCCTTTTGAATGTTTCACCCACTTGGTGCTGCTCACTGATGACGTTTCTTACACCGCACCTATTTTTGCAGGTTCAGCCTGGATGATCTTATCGCGTGCATTTGTAGAGTACTGCATATGGGGTTGGGATAATCTCCCAAGAACCCTTCTCATGTACTACTCAAACTTCGTTTCCTCCCCAGAAGGCTATTTCCAGACTGTTATCTGCAATGCTCCAGAGTTTGTCCCAACCGTTGTCAACCATGACATGCACTATATTTCTTGGGATTTCCCTCCGAGACAGCATCCTCATACACTCTCTGTTAACGACACTGCAAAAATGATTGCCAGTGGCGCTGCCTTTGCACGTAAGTTCAAACAGGACACCCCCGTCCTGGACCAAATCGACAGAGAATTACTAGGGAGAGAAAATGGGAGCTTCACACCTGGTGGTTGGTGTGCCGGTGAACCTTTTTGCTCCAGGTTGGGAAATCCAACCAAGCTTAGACCAGGCCGAGGCGCCGAAAGGCTTCGGAGGCTTATAGGTAAATTAGTTTTGTCAGCTAATATCCGTCGACAACAGTGTAGTTAAATTTTATGGTTCGACAGGAAGAAAGAGGCAAACAAAACCATACGCATTTCACAGGCACCAATAAAGCATTAGGATACTGCATATAAAACACTGCTCTATTGGCCCTATTTTTGTAGTTTCTTCTTGATATGATACAGGATCAATATATACTGCTTACAAAAGGTCAGTTTGATATCTCTTCCATCAGCTGCGCATTTCATCAGTTACTTATTGATCAGAAGGTCAATTTGAATATCAACCTACTCAAAGTTCATTTGGAAATAGGTGTCATCAACCCAAAAGTCAAGAATTCTTTATTTTCTACAATCAAGAAGGTACGTGAGAACTGACAGCTGTATGTTTACTTTTTTTGCGGGGTTTAATTACACTTTAACCCATTTTAAAAATGTCAAATTATACCTTTTTTTAAAAAAAAAAATTAAAATTATACTTACACGTTCTAAAAAAAAAGTCTTTTTTTGCACTTGGCCCTTTCTGTTAGAGCTTGAACAAAAAATACTTATGTTAACAAAAAAAGTTACAAAAATTTTCAACTTCTTCATTTTAACATTTTCATTCATATTTTTGCACCTATTAGAGGATAAATATATCCCCTATATATAAAGTGGGGTCAATATCATTAATTTTTCCTTTATAAGTACAAAATTGTATTACACATGAATGTTAAATGAGGGATAAAATTAAAAAAAATTTGCTAACATTATTTTTCGTCCAAACATATAAAAAAGAATCAAAATGTAAACGGCACATTTTTTAAGGGGGTGTAAGTGTAATTTTATAAGAAAAGTAAAATTTCACACTTTTAAAGGAAATTGAAGTGTATAAATTACAACGAGCTTTTAAGAGATTTGCCATAATTACAAATATTCCCTCATCGTTTGAAAAATACAAATTCCTCATGAATAAAAATAAAAAATGTTAATAATTATATCAAATATCAAGAAAGCTCTTTATAATTTACCCATTAAAAATGCAGACCAGATTGTCTGCGTCAATGTGTCCTCATTCCATGTGTGTGGTGAACTCCATCGTTCTGTAAGAAAGCAAGCATACATATTTAATTGCACCCTTTTCAAGTTTAAACTGAAGAGCTCAAAGAGCAATCTTTAGTATGCCAAAATGAAGACGTGCTCATTTGCGCTAATACAATCAATCAGACTACAAACTTCAGGATATGGAGCTGCGCTGCTGGTAGAAATACAGCACGAATTTTCAGGCGCATATTCTAAATTAAATGATTTAAGAACCACAAGAATTACAGAATATACAGAAAAATCGATATATAACGCCCCATTTTCACCCTCCTATTCCTCCGCTCACCTAAATATTTATCGATAATGGCACTCTTCAAGTTAGAGTGTATTCACCACAAAATAAGTAAAAATTTTGGTTTAGCGATACCAGTTTTCTACTTATAGCTCCCGAAAGGTGGGTGCCAGCTTCGAATCCATGGCTGTGCTACCTGTAAACTTTTAGCGGCTATCTTTATATCACAAAGTCCATTTCCCGTTGTATCTGAAGTGGATTGTGGACGTGCCCTGGTATTTTTCACCAAATTAAGCCATCTCCAAAAGCTTGATATTGCCCATGGAATTTGCAGCGACTAATGTGGAAGACTGACCACGCCAACATACAGATGAGATGAACTGTGCAGTGTCATCCACTTCGTCGCCAGAAAGTGGATCCGTGCTATTGAATTTAAACGATAGTGCAGGCATAGGAAAAGCCTTGTGATAGACAAAGACCTGTGCGGTCACCACATATATTAGCAACAATCTATAACTCGAGTTTTCAGAATTTTTTCAAAGGGGGAAGGAAGCGAAGCAGGGTTGTTTTAATTCAAGGTCAATTGATGTCATTATATTGAAAATTCTTCTTTCATCATATTATGGAGAGTAAATAAGAACTATAATTCCATAATGTGGCCTAGTTTAGGTGATAAGAGCCCGATATGCATTAGGTTCTTGGTTCAAGCTCCATTGGATTTGGATGAGAACTTGTTGGCATCCAACTTCTTACCGGATGTTAGGAATTAATCCACACGTCCGTATAAAAAGTCCATGTCCCCAAGCATTGTAGTTCAATGCATTGCATTGTAATTCACCTCTGGGCAGTTTGTGTCTCTCGTCAAATTTATAATCTTGATACAGTTACTTCACATAGTCGCAAGTTCTTCCTACTTCATGAATTTTGAACAAGCTAATAAAGGGATTCCCCGTTAATCGTCAAATAATCTAGTTCTCATTCTCTTCCTACTCCAAGCCTCCACATCCACACCCTCCCAGCCCCAGGATCAACACCCCCCCCG
>NC_026158.1:4506784-4583684 GCF_000512975.1 Sesamum indicum
AACTCCCAGTATTTGTACAAACAAAGCCCCCTATGTTAGGTCATACTTCCTCCAGTTTGGATCTTACATCAAAGTAAATTTCACCGTCCTTCCAATAACAAGTGGTCATGTTTGAATTAATAGAGTGCAAGAGAATTCAAGGTTACATGACATAATCAAACAACTTGTGTATTCAGTCATCGATTTTAGGGGAAATTGCACTTTTAGTCCTGTACGATAGGGTGTGTAGCACTTTTAATCCCATAATTTACGGGCTTAACACATATAGTCCTATAGGATAAATATTGTAGCATTTTTGGTTCCATAGAATAAAAATTTGGCACATTTGGTCTCATAAGATAAAAATTATGACACATTTGATTCCATAGAATATAAACAACTTTATATCCTAGGACCAAATGTGCGGCAACTTTATATACTAAAGGACCAAATGTGCTATAATTTTATCCTATGGACCCAAAAATCCTATATATATCCTATGGGACTAGATGGGCTAAGCTAACTGTGGGACAAAAAGTGCAACAAACCATATTGTGCAGGACCAAGCAATTTTCCCTCATTTTTGTGACACAAAAGATCCAGGAGCTAAAAACATCACAAATCATATGTACTCTTTTTTCACAATATACGTCCTTCATTAAGATAACTTTAGGACAATTTTCCTTCTAAAGTGCCGTTAAGTGATATTCTAGGCATCACCGCCACCAGGGTTATTATGGTCATATTTATAATTTCAGTAATTTTGACAACTTATCTTACCTGGATTAAGAGATTGGCTCTAGGCAGTCAATCTAAGAATAGCCAAACTAATGCAAGAGTTGACATCGAAGATCTCTTTTTGTTTCTTTTGGGTGTCCTTTATTGCATTTTCATTTCATTTTCCATTAATGTTTGCCCAGATATGGGATGAGATAGAGGGGGAGTCAAGAGAGGTCAATGCTAAGAGTTGTACTCTAAAGTTAGCATCATTTCTAACAAAACCAGCACCCTTCAGTTGACAACAAAGTCAGATTATGACAATAGAAGCCAGTACAGATAAATTAAGAAACATAATCAGCTGGCTCAGTTGACAACTAAATACAGAATACAATCATATATGTAAGTTTGAAACAGCAAGAGCAGACAGTGGGCACAAGGTCTTGCAATATTATTAACAAGAACAAGCAGTAGGATGCACGAGGAGGAGCAAGATGAAGTGAGGATAGTGAAATACCTCATTTGTCTCCGAGCCGGTTGCAATATAACCATCAGATACAGCCAAGCCCACAAAATTCTGTAAAGGTAATGTCTATCATTAGGCGTCAAACATGATCACATGCTTAAGAGGTGTGGCAGAGAAAATATAATACAACCTGCAAATAAAGCTGTATAACAGACACATTTTATTATCATTTAGACATGCCGGAGAAAGCAAAAACAGACAGGAAAATGATCGTGTTCGCGAGAATATAGACAGATCATATGATTAACTAGATTGAATTAGAAATCCTCCTCTTCGCCGCTTTGGGCTTATCATAATCAGGACAGTTCAAACTGTTTTTACAAAAGACATCCATCAGAATCAGGAGAAAACCAGAGGCACGATATCTGACCTACAAAAAGAAAATAACGCAACTTGATCTTGGGTTGAAACGGAGCTTGCTCCTGAGTGACGTAGATGAAAATTTTAAGTAAATATGCCAATAAAAATATCCAAAAATGGCACATTACATGCTGAAATTTATAGGGTTTCTTTCAGAAAAGTGAATGGGAGAAGATACCTTCACATTGAGATGGCCTGTGAATGACTGTAGAGGACAATCAAGCACTCTTGATGTGCACATTGACAAATCCCAGAGTTTTAGAGTGTTATCCGTGGATGCAGACACAAGAGTTGTTGAATCAATGAACCTCACATAGCTCACTGTTTTATTATGGCCAACTAGAGTACATAGAGGCAATTTGGAGTTGCGAAGATCATAGTAATATATCCTATGGTCCGCGGAGCCAAATGCAAGAGAACGGCCAGAATCTGTTGGGAATTGAACACAGCAGACGTTGGCCTTCGTCTTGATGGTACCAACACTTACTCCCTGCAGTAGCAACCCATGTAGGAAAAGCAACTTATTACATCATCCAACATTTATTCCACACAGCAACACTAACTAGATGCTTTAGTACGTTTAGTTTCAAAGCTGACATCCACCAAGTGCAAAAATAGAATTGCCTGATTGATATTCCAAAGCTTAACGGATCCATCATCGCTGCCACTGGCCAGCATTGTTGGATCTGCCACAGAAAAATCAATGGACCACACACGCCTTTCATGTTCTTTCATTTCCATGAAAGTCTGACTTCTGGTGACATCCCATATCTGGCCAGTAAATTAAGCAGATTATTGACGATGGAAAGCAAGTGAAGAAAAGAATTTGGGTTATGAATCCAACTTACCTGCACCAGACCTTCGAAGTTACTTGAAGCCATCTGGCTTTTAATGTAGCCATTCCAACAAATACTGCTAAGCTTTGATCTACTTACCATTTCAACAACAGGATAATGAATATCACGGTCTTCATTTAAGATTGAATTGTACTCAAAAACTTTAATCTTCTTGTTTACACCGGCAGTTGCAAAAAACTCCCCATCACGGTCAAAACTAAGGGAGCATACCAAGTTTGATGAATTTAAGAGATCCCCTTGCTTTAAATCTGCCTTCACATTTAGCTTACTAAAAGAAAGATATTTACATAATCCTTCTAGGAATGTATTTATCCATCCACTTTTCCTGTGCTCATTATACAGGTCTTTTGATGATGGATTACTGATGGAACTTCTTTCGGTTGCTACAACACATCCTCTACTATCACTACTGATATGAGAATGCCTAGCAAATGGCCGGAATGTTGGTTTTACAGCCCTGCGTCTCGTCGAAAAATAAGCTGATTCCAATTTCCGGAAATTCTTCATCAGCCGAGAACTTTTGGCAAGAACGCTTCCTTGATGCCCTGCAGGTTCCAGTTTCCGACATTCATCAGCATGGTTGTCAGATTCATCCGGGCTGGTGATATCAAGGCCATGCCTGATCCGCTTCCTGGACATTGAGCTACTAGAATCATCATCCTCTGCAATGTTCACCGAACAAGGATCATAAGCTAAATCCTTGCCCAACTCTAAGCTTAAGCCTCCTTTTGTCTTGAGAGCTGTCTGCAGCTTGGTAACTTCTTCTATATCAGAAGATATAACAGATATTGTCTCATTCAAGCTATCTGCGGCATCTTGTTTTCTTTGTTGCAGTAGCAGAAGAAATTCCAGTAACAACTCCTGCTCCTCTATCTTTTCTCGAAACTCTATAGCAGCTGCTCGTTCTTCTATGTCATTTCTTGGTTCATTCAGAAATTCACTTTGCAACAACTCACTGTTGGACATAACAAGAAAGCATAAGAATGAGCCAAGAATTATGTGAGCTAAAACTAACTCGAACTATGGAAACCCCATATAACATCTCCAAGTCCAAGTTTAGCGGCACAAGGAAAAACTGGAAAAGAGTTGAGGGTCACTGATAATTGAAATGGTAACAAAAATGACTCATCAATTCCACCTGACAAAAATGACAGACTATACAGGCAGAATAACCATGCAGAAGAAATCAAGCCAGTAAGTAGTATAAATGATTGATAGAAATGATGAGAACATACTGTATTATCATAATCCAATAATCAGTCTCACAGCTGTAGTTTCAACCATCATTTTACATTTCCAATTAGGAACATGATATGTGCTTCTCAGTGGGTGTAAGATCAACTAAGTGCATGATAACAGGAGAATATAAGCCTGCAGATGGAACAGAATAGCTAGGGAACTACTTTTACATAAGACAAAGAAGGATGCAGAAAATCAACAGTAAATGAAACTTCGTATTCAGTAGACATGCTTTGATAAAAACTCACCTCATTTTAGGGCGGCTACTTGGCTCTGGGTGCAGCAGCCATAAGCAAAATGAAGCTTCTTTAGGCCACTTAAGAAGCAACTGTGGAGGGAGGACACGGTGTCTCAGGCTTGCCATGGTTGTGCTTTTCTCTTCCAAGGAGCCAAAAGTGCAAAAGAGCTGCTCATAAGTTGGAAGCTATATCAGTAAGATGCTGGGAATGGAATCGATCTAACTTAGTATATATCTATGGCAAAAAACCAGAATAAGAAGGTGTCCTTCAGCAATAGTTCAATAAGATCAGCCTAGCACTGACCTCAAAGAGTAAAACACCAAGTTGATAAATATCGGAAGCACAAGAAGTAGGACCACCAGAAACCTCTTCTGGACTGCTGTACCAATTGGATTCCATGAGCAATATTTGTTTCATTGGAAATGAATGCTTCTTATCTCCTGTTCGTTCATTGCCAGTGGCTTCCAAAGCATGCATACCCTGACCTGCACATGATTGCAAGCAACTGGTTTCAGAGTTAATTTGCGAAGCAGCTGTCAGATTCCCCCCAAGCCCAGAATCTAGTACACCTAACTGATTCACGGAGCTTTGGTGCGAGGGCGAGTTATGAGGCAAAGGTGAAGACGAACCCTTGAGCTCAGCGGTGTTGCTCTTTGATCCATATTCTTGAGAATCAGAACCCGAATCCGAGCAAGAGGCAGACTCAATGAAAGAGACCCGATTAAATGAGGACATGATAAAACACGAAGGGCGAACATTGTGAACAACAATTCCCTGAGAATGAGCTAGGTTTACAATATCTACAATTTGAGAAAATATGTGAAGGCATTCAAGGGCATCCACTGTTCTTTCTGGATTATCCAGCCACTGCCTCAAACTTACATCGTTGCATTCCACGGCCTGGACAACGGGTCCACCCCCCACGCCACCATCTTCAGTACTCACAACATGAGTTCTTTGATTGTTGATATGAGGCCAGAAAGTTCTTTCCCTCCCTTTTCTTACTGATGTGTATCCAGAATCATGGGATGTATTATCTCCCGAGGGCCTGACGCTTGCCCTGAGAATTCTGGTATTTCTATCCAAGAATGAAGAATTTAACGCCCTCGAACTATCAGACCTCTGCCAACCCGACTCCGAAGAACCCTCCATAACTATCCACCAATTGGTATAGTTACATGAGCCCCAGGACACACACATAAACATACGGAATTGCAAAATGATTTGATCCACTGGCTTCTAACAACTTCTTTTACTACAACCACGACCATTCCGATTCAACGCCTCATTATATAACCACGGTACAGAAAAACATCGCGCAGCCAAAGAATTTGACTATATCCTCACTATATAAAGAGTAGCTGGCCTCTTGATCACATCAACTCATTCGGATTACCATGACGCCGCATCTTGTAGAACTAAAACTCAAAACCTTACCCTAAAAGCATGCCGTATCAAGCTAATTCACCAAATTAGCAAGCAAAAAAGATTCAAATCACCTAAAAAGATCACCCCAGAAAATTTATTTCTCACAAACACACAACACATGTAGCTGAGGAGAGAAAGAGAGACGAGAACAGCAATCCGTAGCAGTGTTCATGTGTGTGTGGGAGGGGGAGAGAGAGAGAGAGAGAGGGCTAGAGTCTCACCCGGTGCAAACAAAAGAACAAGAACCACACAAACAGATACTCTTATTTAACTCTTTCCTCACATCCCCAACAGAAAAAGGAAACTGTGTGCTTTTTCCTTGATGAAAGCACAGCAGCCTCACAAAATTCCCCACACCCCAAGAAAAGTTTCCCAAGAAAAAAACAAAAATGAAAACAAACAGTTCAAATAACACAACCCCTCAAGTCGAAACAGCAGCCTCACAAAAATTCCCCAAGAAAACAGTTCAAAGACCACAAACCCTCAAGAAGCATTGCAGTTACAATGCATAACCCGAACGTAATACAAATGGATAAACAGTTGTTCATACTTTCCTCTCAGAATTGCATTAGTATACTGCAACCAGTATCTTTCGAGAAACCCTCGAGGGATCTTCTGTTACATACGATCACTCGTTCCCGCTCCGACTCCAATCCCATGTACGTAGCTACGTGGCTCAACCTTGTCCTCAACCTCAAAGCTTTTTCCTTCAAAAGAAGTGGCGAAAATGGCAATAAACAATCATTTCTTTCTCCGGGCCCGAATTCTTTAAATAATCAAGATTTTACTCCACGGATGTGGGCCAGGGGGATCTTCAATTACCGATAACTCGGTCCCAGAACCCGCATTAGGTCAAATTTAAAATACAAAAACAGTTGGCCTGTGGGCCTTTACAAGCAACAGGGTAGTGATAAATATGAGAACTAATAACATTGCTGATCGATCACTCGAAGCAGCCAATTAGAATAGTTTAACCTAATCTGAGACTCAAAGCGCGAATAACTAAGATAGATATTGGTCAAGAACAGTACTTTCTTGTCGGCGAGCGATTAAATTAATCGGTTAATCCATCACCTTAGTTTAATTTTTGATAACGTAGGGCAAATGGCAATTTCTCAACGTCGAATTAAACCCTTACATTGCACCCTAAACCTCAAAAAATGATATATTGTACTCTCAATTTTACTTTTTCTTGGCACAATTCTATCTGACGCAAATTTCCATTGAAATGGTCACTGGAAAATAATTTGTTCAGCACAAAAAAACATCATTTTTTTTACAAAAAGTTGTCTCTATTTTATCACATATCATTTTGCAAAATGCAAAATAAAATGATACAGAAAACCATCTGCACATAGAGATCAAGAACTTAAGAAATAATTAATATGAAAAAAGAATTTATTGTAACATTTATAACATCTGATGGAAATGTAGAGAGACAAAATTTCAAATTAGAGTGTTTCTACAGTAGGAGAAAAAAGTGAAAATGAGATAATGCAGAATAGTTTTTGCTTTCAAAGTAAAGAGAGTAATTGAAAATACTGAAAAATCATTCTCCGACAGCCACTTATGGCAACCAGGGTGCATTGTGCAAAAGAAAAGTGGGTTTGGGGATGTAATCTGCCATTTTTTAGTTTGAGGGTGCATTATGGCAATTACACAATAACATAAGATGGGATTTCAGGCCGTTGAGGAAAACCCTAATCACCTATTATGTTTTAATCTATTTTAATTATTATTATTATTATTATGTTTTATAAAATAAAAGGAGTTGGTTAGTTCTATATTTATGATACATCAGTCCTATTCAAGTCCTAGTCCAATCCAATCCTATCTAATTCTGTCATCAGCATCATGTTACTCTCCGTATAGGCATAAATAAAGAAATAAGATAAATTACAATTGGCTCTTTTGATATTTTTCATAATTATAAATACCCCTCGTTGTTTAAAAAATTATAAGTACCCTTGGCATTAACGATCCTCTAACAAATACGGCCTCGTGATAGCCCATTATATAGAGGTATTTGTTAGATGATTATTAATTCTATAAATTTATAATTTTTCAGAGAAAAAGTATTTATAATTATAATAAATTTGAGTTGGTTGTAATTTATTTTAAATAAATAAGACATTTTTCAACAACCCTCAACATCAATTTGGTAGAGGGTCATATTTTCAAAGAATTCTTGTAAATAGGTGGAGAATTCTTGGCAAGCATATTGATGTAGGATTTGAATGAATATAGTGGTTTATTATTTGATCAAAAATAGCATAAGATTCACTTACACAAGTTAGTTGAACAAACTAATTTTAGCTAATATAAGTATTCGTTTCGCTCTTTGATTTAACGTCGTCTCTGCATTTAAGTGCGAGTGTAATTTTTTAATATACTTTAGCCCATTTTCTCAAAATCGTTTTTTGGGATTAAATTATACTCACACGTTTTTTATTTTAATTACATATTACACTCGTTAATTTTACCAAAAATAGTTCACATGATGTTATTTTTGGAATTTGCAGTTGTATAATTAAATAATTAGAGATTGTGAATCCAAACTACAGAATCAATCACTTCTTGTTTTTGGAGAGAAAGTTAACATCGTAACTGTCTTATTTGGTTGTGAGCCCAAGACGATGAGGTACCGCTGCCGGAGGCAGATTGCATCCAATGCCGGCAAAAGTAAAGGCCAAGCCGGTGCTTGGGCGGCAGATTTCTCCTAACAAGGGCGTCAACGCATGTTCATAAGGATGGATGGTTCTTGTCAGAAGATTATGTGATCGATTCTTCATGTGAATAAAAATTTAGCTTTGGTAGATAATTCGCGTTATGTACATAACCTCATAAGTAGCTTACGATCCCATAGCTGACATGTTCTGATAATCGAAATCACAGTCACCCAAGAAAAGTTTCAGGTTGAAAAAGACGACAAGGGCACCAACGCACGTCAACAAGAACGAGTATTGTGTTGGTAGATAATGGGCTTAATGCAAATACCCTGTACGTCAAGTATGATTCTTGATTCTAGAACATTCGTTAACCAGCGATAGAGATCAGAGTTGAAGCCTTCTTGCAAGAGAGAACGAGTAAACATATGTATTCAAATTGATCATAAGCTTTGATGAACTACAATAAAAAATACAGATGATCAGTCGGCCCCATATATGGGGGCGAAAAGGAGAGAATTCCTACTCAACTCTTATACCTTGGAACCAGACCTACCTCGGCTGCACCTATACAGTAATTTACTGTCTTCTCCATCAACATCCTCCACTGGAGAAAAACAAAAAGACTAAAAGATGGAACGAACTAATTATTAAAGAATCACGAATTTCATTGACGGCCTATGTGGCCCGTCCTTCAGCGGTTCTCGGTCGAATCTGTTGCAGTCATCGGCCAGAAACAAATAATGAGTTTGTCGATAACTGGTTTCCTTCGACCTGCATTTTCCGCATTCTCTCCTTGTCCAATCGAGCCCGTCTAACGGCTTCTTGGATTTGGCGATCGTGATCCTTCAACATCTGGTCCACTTTCCCGGAAGGGACTAACAGCGGTCCAGAGTAGTGAATTTTGTTGCCCTTTGACCCTCTACCCACCTGGAGATAGAAAAACAAGAAGTAGCAATGAGTATGTGCTTCTAATGCTTAATCGAACTCATCATAGTCCGACTCTCACCAGCAAATTATAATACGTTAAATCATTACAATTTTTTTGAAACTCATAGATGATTACTTACAAGAACAGGATTGTTGTTTCCTTTTTCATCTTCTTGCAGTCCGTTATTCTTTTGGTGGTCTTGCCTCGTCATTGAATTCGAAGCTTCTTTGAATGATCCTGGAAACCGGGATATAAGCTTCGGAACTCCCTGCTGAGAATAAGATTTCTCCCGATGCTCATCAGACAACATGCTCCTCCTAGCAGCTACCAGGCCTGACATGGCTGATAAGTCAGCTACAGCCAGACTCTTTGGAGCATCTTCCATGCCCTTTCCAGCCTTTGTCCAGGCAGCCCGATTAACCAAAGGCCCTGAATGGGATGCCCGTTTGTGGATACTTCCTTGTGGATCATTACTTGTTTCTTCCACAGAGTGGGAGGGCCTAGGTGGATCAATTGGAAAACCAGAAGCCACGTCTTCAGGATGAGAACTGAACATCTCACTCCGGCTCTTGGAGTTGGACTGACCTTGTCTTTTCTGCATTGGATTCAGAACAGACACAAAGGGTTAGAAGTATTTATGGCTTAAAAGTTCACTGTTCACCGTAGGCAAAGAAAATTCAAGCACTTTCATGTGGACATATTCAAGAATGTGCAGTAACGTAGCAGTAGCAACAAAATTTGGAAGGTGAGGGAAAATAGAACGGTGGTGCCACGTGTGCTTCTGAATCATTTAAACATAAATCCCACACCCATGACAATACTTGGGAACCTTTTTAGATGAAAAAGAATAGTGTAAATACTATATTTGGTCCCTTAAATTTTTCTTTAGAATCACTTTAGTCCCTCAAGTTCATTTCTTGACTTTAGCATCCTTAAATTTTAGTTTTTGTCTCAATATGGTCCCTCTGGCCATTTTCCGGCAAAAATGTGGCCGGATTTTGACTCTTTGGAGGGTAAAATGATCAATAAGTTTAATATTATCACTTTAGTCCCTTAATTTGTAAAATTATCAAATTAATCCTTTTTTACACAAAAATTAATTTTTTTATATTTTTTATGCTGATATGTTATGATTATTTTGTGTGAATAATGAAAACTTTGAATTCTTGTGAACATAATAATAATATATTGCTTAACTTAAAATAAACAATCTTTTTCTAGTAGTTAAAAAAAAACCAAAATTATGAATAAATTTATAAAACTTATCTAATATGAAAATGTAAAAAAAACCCTAAGTCACTTTTATTAATAGATTATTTTATTATATTTTTAGATTAGATAAGTTTTATAAATTTACATATAATTTTGATATTTTTTATCACTTTCGAAAATGAAAAAAATAAAAGAGACTATTTTATTTTAATGTCAAGCAATCCGTTAATATCGTGTTCACAAGAGTTCAAAGTTTTCAATTTTCATACAAGATAATTACATCATACCATATAAAAATATAAAAAAAATGGTTTTCTTTCTAAAAAAGGACTAATTTGATAATTTTACAAACTTAAGGGACTAAAGTGATAAAATCAAAATTATATTGACCATATTACCCTCCAAAAAGCCAAACTCTGGTCACATTTTCGTCCGAAAATGGTAAGTGGGACCAAACTGAGACAAAAACTAAAGTTTAGAAATGCTAAAGTGAAATGAACTTGAGGGACTAAAGTGATTTTAAACGAAAACTTAAAGGACCAAATATAACATTTACCCAAAATTATATGATCACATCAAATAGATAAAAAAATATTAAAAGAACAAAAAGATAAAACCATCAAAAAAGAAATATCTGGCAAGAATTAGGAACTCCTACAATTAGAGTTAGCAACACCATATTCTGGTATACCCACTAAAGGAAAAGAAGAAAAACATTGTACTCGGATCTACCGTAAGTTTAAGTCATTTTGCTCTTGCTCCATTTCTTTAATGAACTCAACAAAAATCTGCATTTACTGTGGTGAACTACATGACTACTCTTTACTCCCTCCTTCAAAGACTACATCAAAAGTCAAATCACATAATTCAAATCCTTCATATGCTACTTTCACAAATCTATTAGGTTGAATTTAGAACGTTCATGAAATTACTTTATAATCTCTGGCTTATGTTCACTTGCTCAGTGAAATTAGGTTGAATTTAGAACTTTCATGAAATTACTTTATAATCTCTGGCTTATGTTCACTTGCTCAGTGAATTTATATAGAGAAGCATCTGGAAGACTTCCCCTGACTTTTCTCTGTTTAAGCGATCACCTTACTAGTTTTAGAAAATACAAAACAATGAAACTTTAATTAGCTGAACATTTTTTAGCTCCATAAATTTTTTCCTTTTTATCATGGCAGAAAAAACAACTTCGGTTTGACAATATCTGTTTGCAGTTGGACATGATTTTCCTTCCATCTAAAGCTTCACTTTTCCCAGAAATGAAAAAATCAGTGGCGTATATAACATGTTAGAACATTAGTCACCTGCATAGATGAGATCAGTTCAGCATTGGCATCAGGTGCTGGAACTGCACGAGATTCTCTTGATCCTCTCTTTTCAAGGTCATTCCTTTGACCTTTGCTTCCCGCTGCCACTTGTCTACAAAATTTCATTCAATGAGGACATATTCAGAAACCAAAATTAAAACTCAAAAGTATACCGGCTTAACCATAACTGGTTCAGCATCTAAGCTACAAACTTGCATGAGTACGTTTTTAAAAATACTCACCTCCTTGCTTCTTCATCTCGTACTTTAGCATCAAACTCTTTGCTGGGAGGATATTTTGGCAAACTTGACGGCTCACAAGGATGCGGTTTAGTACTGAAGAACTGTGAGCAGAGCAAAACAATATAAGGTTCCTCATTTCTCTGAAATTCTCCCAAAAACTGTTAAGAACTCAGAAGTTCTGGCAAATGATGCATGAAAACTGTTTAATACCCTCCAAAGATTAAATACATTGTAATAAGCATGCTGATCAAGCAAGGATAATTTGAGTCTTTGTAGCTGAGCCGACCGTATACTTCAGCGTAATTGTCACTCCATCCCTCTTTTATTAAAAACTACAACTTTTTTAAGCTACCTCAGAGACATGAATATTCGAAACAAAAGCATTCATAAGAGGTAGGTGCTTTTGGAATTCCTAAAGGTCAAATAGTAAGTAATCTTTATCAAAAAGAAAGGAAACTGAAGTGCTTTAGCTGGTTAAGGGTCTCAAAGGTCTCTCTAACATTTGCATGATTAACATCTGATGAAGGCAGTTATTTAGCAGACAATGATTCACCAACGAATGAGCATCTTATTTTGTGTTCGATCTAACACCAATTTTCATTTTGGATTTAATAGGCTTGTATAACTCACTTTCCCTAAAGGCTGCTATTTTATCCAGATAGGTCATAAGAGTTCACCATTAAGACTAATAATGTAAAGTAACAAACACCAACAAGTTACACTAATGCCCAATTTACTGCTCCAAAACCTTCTCTTGCCATAACAATGAATTAGGATTGCAATCACAAGGAGAGGGGTGGCCTGCGGTGACTGAAGTAGAGGGACAGGTGGAAAGGGGGTAAAAGAATTGGTTTATTGAGATTCCCACGTTAGAAAGTAAAACGATATATCTGTTGAGAATATTTATACCTCACTCTTCAAAGCTAAGGCTGCGGATCCTCGATCTGCGGGATCTATAGAGAGTAAGATCTCTATGAGTGCTAATGCTGGTGCAGGGAAATCTTTAAATGTTTCCGCAACTCGGCGTTTGTAAGGCTGTTGGGGCTTGAAAATTGTTGCATGAGGCAACTTTGATTTTCTCCAGTACTCCTCTGATGGTGATCCACAGAGTTTAAATATTTTATGCAACTGTTCAACCTACAAAAAGGCCAAGTTTGTAATTTCAATATCACACTCAAAACTCCTGAAACTCTTTAGTAGAGAAAATGAAAATTTTCACTCGCAAATTCAGAAGAAAGAAATATAGAAGTAAATATATAAGAAACAAATGATGCCAAGGTTTAACATATTTGCGTCATACTTTTAGTCTACGATTCAACACTTTAAATTCTTAAAACCAACAATATGACTATATTTATGGGTAATCTCAGTTACTCTTAGTTAAATTGGAAGTTGTATCCTCATTGTTGATGCTGTATGCATATCATGGTAAAAAAAGACCTTTCTGTACAGGAGTACATTGAAAAAACCCAGACAGAGAACCATCCTTGAGCAAGTAGAAAATGACTAAAAGGTCATCAAGTAATGAGGATTGTCATATAATCTTCAAAAGAGATCTCTATGTGGCAAATCAGGGGAAAATAAAAGAAATATCACTAATAATAAGATACCTCCGTTCTACCAGGCATAATAGGCTTGCCAGCATATAATTCAGCAAGTATGCAACCCGTGCTCCACAAATCCACGGCAGTTCCATAATATGTTGCACCAAGCAGAAGTTCAGGTGGTCGATACCAAAGGGTCACAACACGGCTGGTCAGTGGTTGACTCTGATGAGGATCATAGAAACTAGCAAGACCAAAGTCTGCAATCTTCAGGATGCCATTATTGTCAATCAGAAGGTTGGAACCTTTTATATCACGATGAAGGATGCCACAGCTATGACAATGATCAAGCCCGCGTAAAAGTTGTTTCATGTAACATTTAACCTGAAAAGGACAAAAAAAAATTATTATATCCTCTTGAATCTGAGAGCAGAAGACAAAAAGTGAATCTGAATAAGGATCATTCAATGCAACTTCTCTAGAAACATATATAGAAGTATGAGTAAATGGCTGTTGAGAAAAAGAAAGAAATGTACTCTTGGAGCCAAGGGAAAATAGAAAACATTAGTTTGGTACAATAATTCAATTTACGTCATAATAACCAACGACAATTCAATTTAACTCATAGATTACCAAAGAACTACTATGGCTACCTGAGGTTCGGTAAACTTGAGACCAGGGTGTGATGCAAGTCCGGCCAAATCATGCTCCATGTACTCAAAAACTAGATACAAGCTGCAAGACATCCGTGATGTAACCAGACCTTCCAATTTGATCACATTTGGATGGTTGAGTCTCCGCAAAATATGAATTTCCCTTGCCATAAAACGTACACTTTCAGGCTCCATGTTATCAAACCTTACTTTCTTTAAAGCAACAATCTTCCCTTCATCAAGATCACGGGCACGATAAACATTACTGTAAGTACCCTGACCAATCTAAAGAAAAAGAAACCGCCAAGGAAAAAGGTTTAGCACAGTGGCCAAAGATATTCCAACATATTAATGTTACAAAAGAATGTTTTGGTCAAAATAGTTTTGCTTCCAGCAAGAAACATGCACAAACGATAGAAAAATGATAAAATACAGGAAGCCTTGTCTTAAAGGGGTTTTACATCACTATTATTAAAATAACAAAAATTGAGGCCAGCCCTCTCTCATTACGACAAAGATGGTACTGTAACTGATATAATTTGATGATCATCTCTGGAATTACAGTAGGTTGGCAATGCACTCCTGCTTGAGTAAATTTTAACAAATTTTTTAGGGTATCTTGTTAACAACATGAATCTCTAACATTCTCAATAACATACAATTGATACAACGTTGGATCTATTTGGTAAGGTTTGATGGCCTTCAGACACCTATACCAGATCTTAGCCGAGTGCTTCCACTTTCAATTGCAAGGTATAATTTCACCTTCTCGCCCTATTCCACGAATGCGACAAGCATAATTTTCTTTCAGTCTCAAAAATGAGTACATTTAACAGAGGTCAAAAGTATAATATTATGAATAGTTACACATAGACAAATCAAAGACAATGAATCAGACACGAATGAGGTTCTGATGCAAGCACACCATTACAGCCGTATAAATACACCTTCGATGCCTCTCCATGAAAAAACAGACAATAATTGCATTTTACTACTCAATGATACAATGTTAATGATGAAGATAAGGAAAAAGCATACCTTATCCAACTTTTCGAAAGAATCTGCCCTCCTTGGCACCCATCCTTTGATAGCTTCACCAGCCACAGCAGCCAACCAAGGCGGCCATCCAGCTGCAACCTGTTCCCCTTCAGTTGCCCTCAGGACCATGCCCGCCCCGGGATGGTGCACCGCAGAAGTATACTCAGCCTTCTCCCTTTTCCTCTCAAAATTCTCTCCCCTTAACCTAGCTGAACCATTGACCTGCTTATCTATCAAGACCACCCGCCCCTCGTTGCCACCATTATCCAACCGATCCTTTGCCAGGTAACTCTCCTCCCTCCTGGAAGAAACAGACCGGGAAGCCCGCAAATCGGATATTCCTTTATTAGACAACCTCTCCCCAGGACTCTCCTTATCACCATCAATGGCATAGGCCTTACCACAAACACAACCCATTCTACCCCAAAACAACACAATCCCGCAGCAACCCACCTCCAAAATCAGGTTTTTGTTTCTTCCTTCACTTCACCCCAGCAAGAACTCCTCCTCTTCCATTCCTTCACCTCAATTAAGAATGCACCAAACAAAACAACTTCAACCCAAGATTCAACTCAATCAAAGTTAAAATGACAAAACTCCAACTCACACAGCATAAGATACACATGACAAATTCTTTCAAGAACCCAAAAGGCAAAATTCTTCATCTAACAACAACCCACACCAAGAATGCTTTTTTAACTGACAAAAATGCAATTTCAGAAGAAAATCTCAATAGGGTCCATTAAATGATACCTGAAAACAAGAATGGCGCATGAGTGGAAATTGAAAGACTGAGTAGTTGATGGTTTGACAATGGGTGGATCTAGGGCATGGATAGACCGTGGGCAGAGAGAGAGAGAGAGAGAGCAGGATAAAAGGGGTTAATCTTTTTCCCTTTGCCTTTATAATAATCTTGAGAAGTGTATATGGAGTTTAGCTATGGTGTATTTATATATTACTGAAGGCGGAGCAGCTTTTTTATTGAGCTCCAGAGAGAGAAAAGAGAGTAACTGAGAGAAGCCCAAGAACCAAGGTGGTGTTCCCGTTGGAGACATTCTCCTCCTCAACGTTTTCCTCCACACCCACGCTCTCCCTGTGACGCGTGTCTCCCACTTCTAGTATTTCCTTTTAAATTAGGGACAATTAAACTTTTCCATCCCATTATATATAGATTTTTTATAATTTAAATTTTTTACTTAATATTTTTTAAGATTTACTCTAATCTAATAAATAAATTTCTTCATCAGTCAAAATTTATCAAATTATTTTTATTAATAGAAAAATCAAATAAAATTCTGTATTTATCTTGATTAACTAATTACTGATTTATTACAAATTAAAATAATTTTTTTTATCTTCACCATTATAAAGGTAGTTTAGTCAGAAAAAACTTGTGTGGCATGCAATAAGTCTAATATGTGAATCGAGGGCAAAAATTAATTTTCATTCAAATTCTTTATTAATATCAACAAATTTAGTGAATTTTAACTAATTCATTGACCTATTTGTTAGATGAATGCAAAATTTAAGGGTATTAGATGTAATTTTTCAACCCACATGGGATCTACGTATAATTACACTAAATTTCAAAAGAGAATAGTGGAATTATCCCTTTAAATTAAACACTTTGCTCTCTAATTATACTCAAAACTTGTTTGATTCATGTGAGCAAACTATACATGATGGGATTGAGTGTATAAATAGCAGTTTGGTGTATTGTGATGCATAATATTTCATGTGATAATATAATACGTTGTTTCATTAAAAGTTCAAAAAAATATGAATCAATTTTATTATTATAGTTTATTGTTAAGTTGTTATGAAAGGAGGAGAAATAGATGTCGGAGGAAGTGGATACACTATCCTATAAATTAATATTGCTAATATCAGACCTAATATTAATATCATGAATCGAACGTGTCATTATGCATGATAAGCAATGCTATCATGTATAATCACGCGAACTAAATGAGCCCTTAAAGGAATGTTTGCAATAACTCTTTTTATGATGGAAATAAATTGATAAAAAAAAAAAAAAGAATGTAAGTTATATAGTAGTAAAAAATAAAAGTATTTAACAAACAAAAGTTTAAAGGGAAAAAGGAGTTGAAATTTGATATTTTCGAAAAATAACATAATATTTATAATTTGAGCAATAAGTTGCAGAAGGTAGTAGAAAATTATTTATAACTTTTGTCTTAATTAATTTAAATTAAGCAGTTCAAAAACACGAACTGTAAAATAAAAATATTCGTTGCGACTTATTTTCAATTATAAGTTGATAAGTACTTATTGAATATTTGCATACGCCATTTTCATTAAAAATAAATATGAACTTGAAATATGAATTAAAAATAAATATGAAACAATCTATTGTAGAGGGATATTTACAAAATATGAATTATTATTTATGATAATATATATTTAATTTATAAAAATAATAATTTATTTTGCATATACATGGAGTGCCCGCATACGGCTAGTACATATTATTGGGGGCTACGCAATGGAGTACTGTATTGCGCCCGGGGGCTCCATCACCATTAAATTAATTAAAACATTTTTTGATAAACGGTCACCTGCAGTCCACGTGGTTTGAGGTGCGTGAACGTGGGGTTTTCACTTCCTTTATTTATTTATTTATTTTTTTTCCTAAAAAAGAATATGATGCTGAAAAGCAGAATTACTTTAACCCAACCATGGTTAATTCGTAACTTAGTTCTGGATAATTATATCATACTCCTCCCAAATTTTGTGTAATTATATATAAGTTTTTTTGTAGTTCGAAAAATTATATGTTTATTTCTGTCAAATAAATAGATCTTATTTGTTAGTCAAAATTTATCGAACTTGTTTATATTAATAAAAAAAATTAAATATAAATAAATAGTATCAGTACTAAATATAATTTTTGAAATCAAGAAAAAATGTACGTATCTACACTGTGTATTAAGGGTTAACATCTTTTTGGTGTGTTCCTTATTTATCGTTCGATTTTTTTTCCTTTCCGCTCACTAATTTTCATATTTCTCACACTATCTACAATTATAAAAACTATTTCTTAAAAATAATTATTTATTTTTCATTAATATTTATTTTCTCTTTTTCTCCTACTTCGAATATTCACTTTAATAATTATTTTTTTATTATAATTTTTTATTAAATAATAATTTAATTATTATTAATTTTTTGTACATGTACAATGAATTTGCCACATTTAATTAGTAATTACGACAAATATGAGATGATGTAAATATCCATTTAGTTTTTACTGTACTTTTCATAAATATGGTTAAGTGAGATCTTTACCGGCAATGCAGCAAGACTCACCAACGCCCTTTCCCAACTCATAATCATGGAGGGTCCCCTCACCCCCAGTTTTTTTTTTCTATGTTTTTTTTGTTTTTTGTGATTTTCTCCTATTTATTTTAAGGGATAATTAGGTTCTTTTTCTCTAGATTTTGATATAATTACATATAAATTTCATATGGTTTGAAAAATTATATTTAATATTCCTGCGGTTTGCTTTCGTATAACAAATAAGTCATTTTGTTAGTCAAAATTCACCAAATTTACTAATATTAGCAAAAAAAATTGAATAAGAATTGATATCTACCATCGATTGACTTATTGTAGGTCAAATATTTTTTTTTTCAACTAAATTACCCTTATAACGGTGAAGATATATCTCCTCACATGCATTAACGTGTGAAGACGTATGAGGGTAATTTGGTCAATTTTATTTGACTTGTAATAAATTAGTAATAAGTCAATTGGAGGTAGATTTGAATTTTTTTTCTATTTTTTTTATTAATATTAGCAAATTCGATGAATTTTTATTAATGGTTGGACTTATTTGTTAGACGAAAATAAAATCCGATGGATGCTAAATGTAATTTCCCAAATCACTAGAGGTCTACATGTAATTACACCAAATCTAAGGGGAGGGGAGTGTAATTATTCCTTATTTTAATCAAGATTTCAGCGAAATTAAATTTAGATCAAAGCTAAGAAATAAGAATCTATTCTATTTTTTGTATTAATTGTAGGACTAATTACATTCAGATCCCTCTTGAAATGTAAAATTGTACAAGTTTTTTGGGTAAATTACACGACCTCTCCTGAGGTTTATCATAATTACAAATATCCTCGTATTATTTGAAAAATTACAAATACCCCTCTATTGTTTGATGGAATTATGTAAATTCTTGGATGGATGTATAGAATTATCAATTTTACCCTTACTGTATATTTTTAAATTAAAAATTCATAAAACAAATTGTAAGGGGTGGATGAAATTTTTTTAAAAATTATAAAAATATTGTCCACTTAATCCATAACAAAAAATAAAAAAATTTATAAAATAAATAAAATTATAAATTGTAATCCTTAATAGCATTTTGGTTAGTTCATTATAAAAAATAAATGAAAACCTAACGGATTGGGCTAATTATTAGGCGATCATTAAAATCAGGGGGTATTATTAGTTTTTCAGACAATGAGGATATATTCGTAATTATGGACAACCTTATGAGAGGTCATTATAATTTACCCTTTTTTTTCAAAAAGGTTTAGAGATTACACTTACACCAATTCCGAAGATTCTCTGTTTACACCTAACTCCATTTTCTTAGTGCTTGAATGAAAAATACCGACTCTAACAAAGAAAAAAAGTACATAAATTTTTAATTTTACCCATCATTTAACATTCTCATATATATTTTTTTACTTATAAAGGGATAAACATAATATATATATATATGGACTATGAGTGATGTTAATATGATTATATTTTTTCTTTATAAGTACAAACTTATTACATAGAAACATTAAATGAGGGGTAAATTTATCTGCAAGAATGAATACCAATAAAATTATCTAAACGAACAAATAATATAGACTAATCCGTGTTGGGGAACTGTACTAGAATGGAGTTTGATGTTATTATAATACTTGTCACGTGATTGATATATAATTCAAAAAGAAAAAACAATCACATTGCAAAAATATAAGAAATCTTATTATTTAATTAGTTGAGTTTACAGTACTAAACACCTATTTTAGGCCAAAAAATTTTGATGATTAAGAGGATTTAAAATAAGTACTTATCAGGTTATTATTAAAAAACTGATAAGAGTCTTTTTGTTTATAATTTTTGTTTTCGAAATGCTTAAATTAATTAATTTAAGCAAAAAATTGTGAGCAATTCCATATCAACTTTTACAGTTTATTAATAAAATATAAATACTTAATTATTTTTCCAAATAATTAAATTTCAATTTCTTTTTTATAATTGTTTATAAACACTCATAAATACAATTTCTCTTCTTTTCACAAAATTGTGAAAGAACACAATATATATATATATAAAAGGAAAAATCAGGCAAGAATCTTATAAAAAAAATAATAATAATAGTAATAATTCCACCAGCCAACAAATTAAAGCTATTGAAAGCTGTCCCATGTCCATTACTGATGAACAGTATTATCCTTATAATTATGCATGCATGAAATTTATGACTATGTCCCCATTTCCCCACACCCCCCACCCCCACCCCCCCAAAGAAAAACAAGTCAGTGGGGCCCACTAATTCTAAAACCCAAAAACTAAAAAAGGGAGTGGGACCCATTAACTCAGGTTTAGTTGTGTTCATCTTGGGTCCCACTACCCATGACATTTGGTTTCCTAGTTGTTCTTACATGTAGATTTGATATACATGACAATATTGTTAATTTTACTTGGGAATATTGTATAACCAAACCAGACAAATTATTGCGTTATATATATAATAAAATTAATTATTTTTTAATTTTTTGATAATTAATATTGATGCAGCGTGCACTTATTCATCGTCATTTGAACATCGTCACAAGATGTATAGAGCATATTATATTATTCAATATCATCTGAAAGGAATTTATATTGTTGAGCATGTAGAATCATTTTATACTGAATGGAGATGACGAGATTTTGAATAGTATATACGTCTTAAGGCTCCCCTTGCCCCCTTGCCTAGCCAAGAAAAGCCTCTTTTTGGAAGCTATGATGTATCAAGCAAAGTGAATAACACCCTCGTCTAAATAAAATTGATCGCGATGGACAGATACGGTTTCATTAAATACTAAAAACTCGTCCAAGCAGTAAATAACGTTATGGATGAAAACAGGGTGAGTTATGAAATCCAACTACGACCTGCCTCAATCTCTACTAAAGTTCAACCAGCACCAAGCCTGTTGCATTCAACTAGATCAGAACATATCGCACTATCCAGCACCGTCTGAAGGGACTTTATACTGTTGGGTATGTAGTACCATTTTATACTGAATGGATATAAAGAAATTTTGAATAGTATATCCGTGACTCTCTATCCAGACGATCAAAGCCCCTTTTCAACTGAAACTAAATGTACTAATTGAATCAAATAATACCCTCGTGTAAGTAAATTTGTCCGCAAATATTACAAACTTGTCCAAGTATTCAAATAAATAACATTACTAATGAAAACAGGATGAGTTTCAAAATCTAACTTTAGTCTGCCTAAAATCGCATCATGGTCCGACCAATAACAAATCTGTTGTATTTTAACTCAATAAATCAATTAGTTTTTCTGTTTTCACAACTAATTGGTATTTATATATATATTGCTCCCACCTTTCCTTTTGCATTAAAGATACCCATCCACAAGAATGAAGTGATAGACCCCCCACCCTGCAAAGTCCCCCTACAAAATTGTCAAATGCGACTTAAAGGAGAGACAAGTGCCTAACTGTATTAGTTGCTACTACTGCTATGTCCATTGTGGCAATTGGCCCACCTCCAAATTAAACAAATGCTCAGAAATTCAGGAAGCCCTATTGGCAACATCAATGTTTTTGTTGTTCTTACAAAGGCGTGTTTGCAGAAAAAGGCGTCTCATGTGGTGTAATTTGAGGATGTCTTTTTCACTTTTAACACGATTTAAAGTCAGATTGCAGTGAGTTTGACTGAGAATGGGGCAGATCTCTTGACTCACTACTTGGAATTTTGGATCACTAAATTAATATATGGACAGTGATAGGTAACTAGAAAATAATTGAAATAAACACTAATGATTCTCTGTCTCACTAGTAAAGTTGAAATCTCACAATCAAAATCGTAAATTTCGAGTTTTACAGCGGTAAGTATTTAATCTATTTTTAATAATAATAATTAATTATATTTTAATATCCGAACTATGATATGTTTATATTTTGGCATCTAAACTTTTTCTTTCTATCAACTTAACATCTCAATTTTACGAAATTTTGCACTTTGTCATTTATAATTGTTTTTCAACCATTTTTCATATATGTACAAAATATGATGTTTTCCTGCCAGAAAAATCAACAAAAAGACAGTCATATATGGTAAAATACGAATTTCAAAAAATTGAAATAGTAAGTTGATATAAAAAAAAATTTGATAGCGAAGTTTAAAAACAGACATATTTAGTTTGGATGGCAAAATGTAATTTACCATAATAATAATATTTCTTTGCTTGGAAATTTTTTTATTGATTTAGAAATACTGATTTGTTCATTGACGTTGTTGATTGATTTATAAATATTAACGGATTGGGTACTAAATGTTGTAATTGTATAATCGTTGATCTCGAAATATTGATGTATTTAAAAAATCATATTGCATAATTAGAATAAAAGATGTAGGTATTTAGTCTACTTCTAACAACAATAATTGCTTATTTTAAGTTGTTGATTGATTTAGAAATATTAATGTATTGGGTAACTAAATATCTTAATTGTATGTTCGTTGATTTCAAAATATCTAGGATTAGAAAAACAGAAAATAAACTAATTCAAATTTCTATTCAAAATCCTTTTCCATTTTTTTTATTTAATATATATATGTATATATATACACGTGTATAAAATCTTTTCTTAAATAACATAAATAACGTAATCTTTATATACCTAATGTGGCGAGCATATATTAAATGAAAATTTATTTTTAAAAAAGTAAGGACTTCCCAGTTCCCAACTTATTTTTTATATTTTAATATGCTTCGTACATTTTGATTATATTAATTATAAATTTATTGTTACTAATATTTTATAAGTTTCATAATTTTATTTTTTTCTGAAACTTATTTTTATAAGTTATAAGATATTCTGTCTTATTTTAAAAATAAGCTTTTAGGTTGCATTTGGATTGAAGAATTTAAAATAATGAATTTGAAATTTCTTTTTAAATGGAGTCATTTGAAATACGATCTCCCAGTTATTTCTTCAAATCCAAATTCATCAATCCAAATGCACCCTTATAATATTTAGATAAAATAAGTTTATAAAATATTAGTAATGTTAATTTTTATAATTAATTAAAATCGAAGAAGCTTGTTAAAAATACTAAAAAAAGACTTTAAACTCCTTATATTTTTTTAAATGAATTTATGAACTCATAACATCTAATTATTCGTTCGATCTTATAAGCTCGTTCTCTAAAAGTTTTGTCAAACGCTTTTTCCAACATATTATAAAATACTTTTAAAAACTTATAAGCTCACTTGACACCTTTCGGATTTATGTACGAGTCTTATAAAATATTTTTAAATGTTGTTCTAAATATAAGTTTTTGAAATATCTAGATAAAATAATTCACACATTCTAAAACGTGTTAGAGATGACAATTTTAATTAATATCATCAAACTCGAAATAACTTATTAAAGTTTCAAAAAATAAGTTATTAAATTCTTATTTTATTTTCTTAACTAAACGAGTTTATAAGTTTATAAATTATTTTTGTACCCTATAAACTCGTTTTCTTAATATTCCTAACGTTTGCTTCTCTTTAAACAAAATTAATCGAATTTGTTGATACTATAAAAAAAATAAATGAAAATCCATATTTATATTGGTTGACACACTGTTACTGACTTATTGCAGGTCAAATAAATCTTTTTCTGACCAAACTATCCAAAATTTATTTAACCTGCAATAAATCAATAATAAGTTAATTGGGGGTAAACAAAGGTCATGAATATTAGATGTAGTTTCTCAAATCAGTTTACATGTAATTATACCAAATTTCATGAAAAGACAATATAATTATCCCATATTATAAAGTATTTTTTTTAAAAAGAAGAGCTTATCAAATTTAAAAATAAATTATTAAAAACTTACAAACAGTAAATTTTAAAAAATTATGGAGCTCTTTAATATTTTAAGAAACTTATAATTCACCAACTTAGATTAAAATAGGAAAAAGAAATCATATCCTTGCGAAAATTCTTGCACTCCTAATTATTAGAGAATATTTCTCGAATTCTGAAAATCTGCGCATGTTTGGCAATACAATTTTTCACCAAAATAAATTAACCCCAAATTTTATGCAAAGCGACTGTTACAAGCAGCACACGAAGAAAAACAGTGGCCAAACACTACGCAAATCCGAAATATAATATATATATATATATGAAAAGATATATATATGCATTTCCATTTTCTCTCTCTAAGAAAATTGGAATTATTACGTTTTCGTAATATGCAAATGTGAGTTGCTAAACCCAATCTCATAAATATCTCTGTTTTTGGGCCCTAAATTTACGTGGGGCATTTATGTATGTGGGTCCAGATTTGCGTTTCCCAGTAACGATTGGGGTCTTGGATTTCTGGGTTGAATCGAATTTTTCAACTAACTGAAGGAGTTTGTTTTATGTCGGATTTATTCTTTTGATCGAATTTATTGTGGGTGTGAATGGGCATTGAGGAAGTAGATGGGAGGTGCTGTTGTTGAGTTTTGGATGCGGGTTTCTGTTTGTTTTTGGAAACTTTTAGGGAATTGCTCGTGTGTTTATCGATTGATGGTTTTCGAGTGAGTTAGGTAGCGCGCTTGGCTTTGTATATTGTGTTGCCTGTGATAGATTTGGTGTATTGGGGGAGCTTTTCTGAATATTTGGGTATTGATTCTGTGGTGGGATTCCGAAGTTGCGTGCTGAATTTGAAGAATGAATAGTTGTTTCCTTTTTTGGCAATTAATTTGGTGAATCAATATTCATCTTAGTTGCTAATTGTTGCATAATTGGTAGATTTCTTGATTTTGAAATGTCTGATTTTGTTTTTTCTAATTAATCTGATGTTGATCGCCTCGAGCTGTTGTTTGTGATTTTATGTACAGTGTGCAGAATTCTTTTATGGATGAAGGAGCAATTTGAGAGGAAGAAGAGATGAAAGTTACTTTTGAGGGTTTGGAGGTACAATGACTGGAGGGTCATTGGGGTTAAGATTATCGGGAAGTTTCGGGTCCTTGCAGCAACAGGCACAGAATGGAGGATTGCAATCTCAGAATGTGTATATAACTCGGAGGTCTTCGAAGACGTCTCTCAATGGTTCTAGGGAGAAGGAAAGATTCTTCTCTTCTACTTTAAGATACTTGTGCAGAAGGAAAGTTGGGATGCTGATTTTGGCTTCATTTGCGGTATTGGGTTTCATGACAGGGTTCTTTACAGTCAACAAAGGTCCGATGCAATGCATTTTTCTTTGTTCCCTTCACATTTTCTCTTGTACACAACTTTACATTGCTGGGGTTCCAATTGATTGCTTACTAACTGAAGGAGTAGAGAGCTTTTCTTTGCAACCACAATCCCCTTAAATAATGTTGTCAAACTTAATTGTCTTTATATTTGAAGATTCACATCTGATTCAATTGTATAGCTTTTACTTTTTTGACATATTTGAGAAGAAGAGAAGAAAGATTTTTTTTGTCCATTTCTATTAACTGTTATAGCATAAAACTCAGTGCATCAGTTAATGCCTGGGCTGGAATCTTTTGCAAGCATGAGATAATCCATTTTCAATACGAGTAACATATGTGTAGTTATGTTTGTTCTTTTCAGAGGATGATTTCGAAGGCTATGGTTTGCCATTTGATACCAGATACATAACCAAGTCTTATGTTACACCTTGGCTATTGCCTGGAAAAGAAGTAATACATAGTAATTCTAAAATCAACAAAGTGTTAGTATGTGATTATCGTACCGGGTGGGCCACTCTCTTCAATGCTTCAGCTGTGGGTAACTCTTCTACTTCGGCTACTGTTCTAACCAATCCATGCAAAGGGTTTGCATTTCCTCCCCCTCCTCCTGGTGATAAGAGGCGAATTGGTCCAAGACGTAAGTTGGGATCCCTTGACCTTGTTGCTTCTTTTATTTCGTTGGGATCCCTTGACCTTGTTGCTTATTTCTGTTTTAGAGTAACTGCTGACCCACGATGTAAATGTAAATTTTCACAGTGGAAAGTTCTGACTCCTGTTTTTTGTTCTTCGTGTGTTTATGTGTGTGCCTGCCGTAGCTTTTGTAGATTCAGTCAACTTACTCTTTTTTGTTGTCCTCAGCTTGTCCGGTATGCTACATTCCCGTGGAGCAGGCAATAGCTCGTATGCCTGGGTTCCCATCACCATCTCCTATCGTTCATCATTTAAATTATTTCTCTGAGGAAAATCCATCGAAAACTGAAGCAAATGGAGGGTCTGATTTTGGTGGTTATCCTTCTCTGAAACAGAGGAATGATTCTTTCAATATTAAAGAGTCAATGACTGTTCATTGTGGGTAAGTTACAGTTTCCTTCTGCATTACATATATATTTTCCTTTTGGACCCGTTTTAACTTCGATCAGACTTACTCTATATCTTTTCTTTAGATTTGTCAAAGGCTGCAGAGCTGGTTATCAAACTGGATTTGAGATTCATATGGCTGACCTTGAGGTGTTGGAGCAGTTCCATGAGGTCATTGTTGCCTCTGCTATATTCGGTACAGCTGAGAATTAGCTAGGCTCTGAAGTTCAACAATTTTATCTCTTTGAGATTTCAGCATGCTGCATGCATTTGAATTATATCACTGCGGAAGCTGCAGGATTGCTTGCAACTTGTCTAACCTCTAAACTATCTTTGTTATCAAGCTTATTTCTTGCTTCCTTCTATATCATCCTATTCAGGAAATTATGATGTGATTCAGCAGCCAAAGAATATTGGTGAAACTGCAAGAAGCAAAGTTCCCTTCTTTATGTTCATTGATGAAGAGACTGAAAGATATATGAAGAATTCTAGTCTCTTGGGCAGCGACAAACAGGTTGGGTTATGGAGGATTATAGTTGTACGCAATGTTCCTTACACTGACCCAAGAAGAAATGGAAAGGTCTGTGCTTCATTTGGATTTTTTGCCCCTTTTCTTTTCTTCATAGTTTCCAAGAAGTTTGAACCAACCATCGTGTATGTCAATATGTTTCTGACATAGAGAGTATAATTCTTGATGAAGACTCAATTTCACATTCTAACCATAAAGTCCGTGTTTTTCTAGGCCTAAGTTTTCTTCTTATTCAGACTCAAGGATGTAAGCTGTTATGCACTTTCTAAATTAGTATACTCATTTCATGATGCATTTGAACTTTGTTTTTCTGCTTTATCCACTGTACAGTCTCTTATAATTGAGTCCATCTCAGCAGTAGATGAGACTATTTTACTGCAGGTGGTAGGAAATGTTCATTTTTTCATTTAATAATCTTCAGAACAGATATTATGGGCGCCTGATTATCTTGCTTTTCATGTGTTGCGACAATTAGATAATTGATATTAGAGAAAGTCAAAAGTCCACAGCGTAATCTAGCTCTAAGGCAGTGGACTCTATGTATGTCTGGCTGCTAGAGCTACTCATGGCTTTGTCCAGCTTTTCCTTGTTGAGTAGTTCACTGATCATGACTGTCTTGTTCTTAACTTTCCTCGATTAGACTCTCAGAAAATTGATGATTGCCAGAGTTATTATTTTGGATTAATATCGTGAATACGGAAAAACTGATTCACTCTTTAAATAATGTGGCTAAATAATGAATTCCAGTTATAGTTTATAGCTTGTGGTTTCAATTTGATGATGCACTTATGAAAGACCTTTTTGCTAAGGAATTAGAATCAATGCTTTTGTTCTAGCAGGTGCCAAAGCTATTGTTGCATAGGCTCTTTCCAAATACCCGATTCTCTATCTGGATTGATGGAAAGCTGCAGCTCGTTGTGGACCCCTACCAGATTCTTGAAAGGTATCCTTGATCTTTTAGCTGTTAGCCACATCTACTTAGTGGTTGTCAATATAAAGTCACCCATTTGCCCATAGTTTGTTGCTCTACTACACTGAGCTATCAACTGCTTCATCTCTCAGGTTCTTGTGGCGCCATAATGCGACTTTTGCTATATCAAGGCATTATAGACGCTTTGACGTATTTGAAGAAGCTGAGGCAAACAAAGCTGGAGCGAAATATGATAATGCTTCTATTGATTACCAAATTGAATTTTATAAAAAGGAGGGTTTAACACCATACACAACTGCTAAGCTTCCCATAACTAGTGGTACATCTATTACTGGCTTATGTGTTTGTATGATTCATTCTCATTTGGTCTCAGAATTGATGAGAACTGAAATTTCTGCAGATGTACCTGAAGGGTGTGTAATTATTAGAGAGCACATTCCCATCACAAATCTTTTCAGCTGTCTGTGGTTCAATGAAGTTGATCGATTTACTTCTAGGGATCAGCTGAGTTTTTCAACGGTGAGGGATAAAGTTGTAGCCCAAGTTAACTGGAGCATCAATATGTTTCTAGATTGCGAAAGACGCAATTTTGTAATACAGGTAGCTTTAGTTCCCTGTCATCAACGCATGTCGTTTTTCTTGGATTTTCTTTCAGGGCATCAATAATTTAGAACCCAAACATTGACAGGCATATCATAGAGATTTATTGGAACAAAGAGCTCAAATGGCAAGAACTCGTCCTCCACCAGCTTTAGTTCGTGCTAGAGCTCTTCCTAAGAAAGGCCCTGTTCGACGTGGAAGAGACAAGAAATCTGGCCCAAGGAAGCGTCGAAGAGTTACTCCCAAGAACAGGGAAAATTACTTTATTTGATTTTTCATTTATTTTTCCCAAAAGAGGAGGTACTGTATAGTGTTTTTTTAGTCTGTTACTTGGCAGTTATACGACAATTCTTTGGATTTTTTGAGGTTTCTCATGGACACTTTTTTGCACAGCGAATAGAGAAAATTTGCTCGAGCATTTATCCAAATTGTCAACATATCAATTCATGATGTTGTAACTACTTTGCTGCCAATAATTTAGATTTAGATTCTGGATTTATTTCATGCTGAAGTTCATTTTACTTTTGTTAGTGTACTCAGGTAGTGTACCTACAGATTTTTCTCATTTTCATCTGCATAATTCACTGTATAAAGTCTTGAGAGTTTTTTCCAGAGCAGATAGACAATGTATCTTTCCTGTCTTGGTAATAAGTAGGGTGAACACTCTTTTTTATTATGAAAATAATGTAAATGGGGTTGCATGATTTTTTTTTTTTTTTTGTTTTTATATAAAGCAGATTGTAGTACACGATTTGATGTCATTATAATAATATGTAAAACTTTCTTTTTTGGCATTTGGTTTTATATTTCATTTTGTGGAGAATTACGACAACATTTCTTTTTATACGTGGTCTTGTAGTTTTTGAGTTTTTTTTCTACTTTTGTTTCCTGACATGTAATGTAATGACATTTTAATGAAAGACTAACACAAGAATTTGATATTTTTCTAATTTTACCCGTTTCGATGAAATATTCTGTAATTTAGATTGTCAGGGACTTTAATAAGTTATATTTAACAAATAAGGAATTAGTATAGAGCGTTTAAAAAAAATAAAGAACCAACCATAAAATAAATAAAGACATGAGAAATTAATAAAAAAATATTTGAACTACTGCATTACCATTCTCATTGAACCAAATATTTATTATAGATGATTATATTTATACCCCACTCACCTATTTATTTATACAAATTAATCATATTTTTTTAATATAATTAAAGAGATTATTATTAACAGTCAAAAAGTAGAGATAATTGGTATAATATTGATGTTGTCCAAAAGTACATATATATGTTTTTTTTAAAAACATAATTAGTTTATATAAATAATATTGATTTATAATAAAGGTCTGTATAATCTTTTTAAAATAAAAAAATATTATATTAAATCATCCGGTGCAGATGAAATTATCCTATTTATTAAAGCGGAGGAATTTGGCGGCTTGTGAGATTGTGTAAAATACTCAGCAGAGATGCAGATACAGACGTTTCATGATTTATGACATCACTGGTTAACAACATGTGAGCAACAGACATTATCCAAAACAGTGTCCAAAATCTCATAGTACACAGTTGATATCATGGCCCATGGCCCATCTATATGCCGACCCAAATCTGCTGATGGAAAACTCACGGCCAGGCCAGCTATGAGCTATCATTCTGAATAAATATCTCAAGATCTGCATCCAGATGTCTTCCTTTCCCATGTAAATATAGAAAATAATAAAAGGGTTCTTGGGTGTTTGGAAAAACTTTTGTCCATTGATGACACAAGAAAAAGGAACAGCTTTCATCCAATTAATTGTCCTCTGTTTTGGGTACAAAAGTTGATCGTTAAAGGAAAATAACAGCTAATCTAGCTGTAAACACAGCCTTCCACCACCAAAATCGGCACAAACACTTTCCTTGTTTGCTAATAAAGCTTTAAAGTGAGTTGCTGTCTCTATTCCATCAATCCTCTGCCTATTTATTTCCACCCCATAATTAAGCCTCAGGTGGGTTTTTGGCTTAAGAGCTTTTCTTGGATCTGTCTTCTTTCTTTCACGCTAAACCCTTTACTGCAATCATCATATCTTCACCGTGGAGTGAGCCTGAGATCAGGAAGCGGCCGTTGCATAGGT
Organism: Sesamum indicum; assembly: GCF_000512975.1. Lineage (NCBI taxonomy): Eukaryota > Viridiplantae > Streptophyta > Magnoliopsida > Lamiales > Pedaliaceae > Sesamum > Sesamum indicum. The sequence continues at coordinate 4,537,501 of NC_026158.1, forward strand.
ACTTATCCGTTCCCGAAAGGAATTGTTTCTGGTTTTGATTGGTTTGCTTTAATTGCTTATGGGTGGGATCATGCTTTTGGAAGTGATATAATGGTGGGTTTCCTCTGTTTTCCTGAAAATTGCATGGAGGAATTAGATATGGGTTGGCAATGCAAGTTGAATTTGATGTTGATCAAAGAACGCATCTGGGTTTTGCTAATAGTCTAAGGGTTTATGTGGGTTATGTTTTTCAGGGCTAAAACTTGAAACTTGATTGACTAAAAAGACAAGGAGACAGATTTCACTAGTCTTTTGAGTGATCAATGGTGTCCCCTGGATTTTTTCTTATCTGTACGCTCCATTCTTTGGTGGCCTTAACATGTGGAGCCATGATGATGTTCTATAGGGATGAGGTGTTTGTGTTTAGCCATGGTAAGGACCATGCTAGCAAGCTTTTGGGCTCAACACCCCATGATCAGCTGTTAATTCGGACGTCCGATTCGTTCTCGGGCTTGCTTTTGTTTGCCATTGGGTTTTTCTTGTTCATGGTGGCATTTGTGAGGGACAGGGAGTTTCATAGCTTTTTTGCTAGAGGGTGTGTGCTTCTCCATGTTGCAATGGCCATTTGGAGAGTTTACTTTGAGAGGAAAGTTGAAGATCTTGGGTATGATTGGGTGAGGCTGGTTGTTGGGGACATTGTTTTAGGACTTTCTTGGGTTTTCTTTCTTGTTTATTCGTGGAGGGAAAAGTATGATTAAGGTTGGTCGAAGCCACAATGATGTTTCGATTGAAAATACTTGTTTGCACTGTATGAAACTAGGAATTTCAAGGCCAAGAAAGTGTTGCTGATATTGATTATAACCTTTTCAAGCTAGATCTACAATAGTTTTTGTCAGACTCGATAAAGGATGGTGAGATTTGAGGAGAAATCTGGTTCATCACACTGGTCAGATACGGATTTCCCAGGAACTGGACGTGCTTCAGCAAGAAAGCTAGAAATTCTGTCGTTAGAGCTGCAATTAACTAGAAATGTGATTAGCTTGTCGATAATTTTTTCTTCCTCTTATGCTCTACATTATTCCTTGTCCATTTCCTAATAGATAGCCTTTGCTGTAAATTTTCTTATGAGACAATGATTTGTGTTATCTATGTTTCATTCTTAATGTCTTAAATAGTTGCCGTACATGCTTATGCTTTCACTTGTCTGGCCACTTATAGAGTGTTGAAGCACATTCGTCCGAAATCTGATACAAAGAAAGATTTCTGAATATCTGTTCATGACACTGCAATTAGACTTGCTATATCTACTCATGCTTATACATTTTGGTTTTGTGGTTATAATATTTGAGATGGACATCCAATCTTATGTTCCATCAAGAAGTTATGGCACCTTGGTCGGAGCTTCTTCTGTTATACTGCATTCAGATTATGACTATTTGGTGGTCGGTTCTTCTGTCAAAGGCACTACCTTACTCCTGTAGATGATCTTATGCCTCATGTTTGAGTTCCTATGGCTTGATTTCCATCACATAAACACGGACTCAGTGCATGTCTTGATGTTGTAGAATGCCTAGAGTCAAACATACTCTTAACGCCTTCTCTCACGCCACTACAATTCTTCTCTCTCTGTTCCGTTCTTTTCTATGCTTCTTGTATGTGATTATCGAGTTATGTAACGTACTTTCCATTCTGAATGTAAAAACAGTGCATGGTTGGATAATTTCTCATGGCATGTAGATCGAATGCTTTCATGTCGTTTCTTGCTCATTTGATCACGTCCACTTAAATCAGGCTTACTGTTCAAGTATTTTTAAGAGTGCTACAGATAGCTAAAAACTGCAAATTTAACCATTTGGTTACTGATCAATGTTAGAGAAGAAATACAGAAAAGAACTATGATCTTTGTAAGTTTGAAGGTTCATAATTTACTGTACTGAGTCACTCTATGTCTTTCTGTGTTGCATAGTAGTCAGCCTTGAACTGTGCCTATTTCTACTTCATTTACATACAAATAGTCTGAGAATATTTTGCTAAGACAATGAAGTTACCTGTGCTGGAAAAGTAATGAAATTTCTGGGAGCTACCTTAGATCCCCAGGATGGAATAAAACGGAAAAGTTGATATGCACACGCAGCAACGACAAGAAGAACGAAGTTATGTGCCTGAAGGTATGTGTCTCTATCTGTTCATTCTACATGAAAAGAGGAACAGAATTTATCCTTTGGAGAATGCATGTTGTTCACTTGTTCATTATTCTGTTTCATATTAGAGAACCTTTACATCTCCATGAGACTTTGTGACATTTGCTAATTTTTATTCTTGCATTGATGGATACTCGTCTGCTATGATCTAATGGAAAAGTCGATGTTCCCCTTGCATAAAGTATATACTTTGCTTTTGTTTCCTTTCTTGACGCTTCTTCCCTCCAATCTTTGTGCATGTCAATTTCCTTCGGCAAAATATTGGGTAAATTAAATTGACATCCACTATGTTTAGGTCTAATTACACAAATATCCATACATTTTCCAAAACCGCAAGTACACCCTTGATAAGATAGTTCTATATACTTCAAAGGGTGCTTGTATAAGTTCTTGCCCCTAAGGGGGTGTCGATGTAAACTACAATTACAATACCAAAGAATATAATTAGATAGGGGGTGTTTGTGTAATTAGACTTAATTTAGATAAATTATAATAATAAGTTTAGATAATAACAAACCCAAAAAAGATTTAAAATAGATTTTTAAAAAAATAAACAAAGAGTATTAATGAATTAATGTATCAAAAATTAAGTAGAACAATAGGGATAATTTCTTTAGAGTTCCAAAAAGTATAAAAAGCATACTAGAATAATAAACTTAGAAGAATAAAATGAAATGGATAATTACACTAATGGTTAATAATTAAAAGATGAATTTTTAAAATCAAGAGTATAAAAATAGCGACCAATCTCATAATATATAATAAAATAACAATAAAAATAATTACACATTACCTTTACATTAATTTATGAGAATCATCAAATTTTGACATAAATTTATAAGTAATAAAATAGATTGCATACTATGTATCTTGGTATAAGTGTATACTCGCAAATAGATATAAAAAATTATAAGTTAATTAATTGTTAGGACTTGTTAATTTAGAAAAAGTATAAGAGATTACAAATGGCATTGAAATCTAAAATATAATTTATATGCATGCGTCATATTATATAATTATTTAAAAAAATATTAAAACTTAATGAATTGTTGATTAAACTTGTTTTGTATAAAGATGAAATATAGAAATAAAAGTACCATAATGTACATCTAAAATTAAAATATATGATATTAATTAATAATTATATTATATGGAATTTTACATATAAAATTGATATAGTATTGAATATAGAGTTAAATATATAAAAAAAATTAAAAATAAAATTATATATAAAAAAATAGAAAAAACTCGCAAACTTATAAACAAGATATTTTGAGCTTGAACTCGAGTTGGCGACTCGAGCTTCAAATCTGCCACCCCTAATCTTGAATGTCTATGAAATTCGGCCAAATGTTAGTTATGCTGGGGCTTAGATAAGGCTTGTCCTTGGATTAAAAACATAAACATTTCCAATTTTAATCCATGATAGTAAATACATTATTAGTTTATATAAATCATAATTTTTATCATGCATTTCTGTCACCCTTCTATCCTACACAATTTAGAAACCAAGGCCTTAATGTTTTAGAAATTAAATGCAATTTTCACTAAACCAAGTATTATCAGTTCATAACACACTCACATAAAATGATAAACTCAATTTCACACAAGTAAAAAGAGTTCCACTCCATGTTCCTCAAGCCTAATCTAAATCAACCCTGAAGATAAAACTGACCATGAGGAGGTCAACAATGTAATACCCCACTCAAACACAAGCAAAATCAACAAGAATATTCAATTAACGCACAAACACTGGAAATGCAACAACCCGTTTAAGTTCACATAAACTCATGACCTACATGAAAAACATACTGTCAGCAAGGAGGAAATCTCACATCCATAGTTCATATTAAGGGCGCATAAATTTCCTCAAACTGCAAGAATTCTGGAGTGTTACAAATTTAAGAACAAAGCATTTCCAGTATATGGAGATGTAAACAGTCTTGCAATTTTCAGCAGCAATGAGTTCAAAGTTTCATAAACAAGTGAAAAGCCTCAGGCCAAGGTAGGAACAGGGGCATCCTTGATAGACTCGCGCCAGGCGAATTCTCTTGCCCCGTCCTTATCAACAATTTTGATTACAAAGTTTGGAGGGGCTATGACCAGCCTAGTCCTTATTTCCATTATGCACTTGTCGACCAACTCAATGGCCTCATCAACTGTCATGTTCCGGCGGTAGTGCCTATCCATCATGGAGAGGGCAAAGTAGGATCCATAACCAAATGCTGCTTTATCAAGCTTGTGAAGGGATGCAATATAATCAATGTAGTAGAGAGAAGGGCCTGTCTCCTTATCATATCCGGCCAGAATGATATTCACCATGTACGGATTCTGAAATAACCAAAAACGCAGCAAAGGTTAAATAAAATACAAGCAATACACAAAATGATGACAACCGAGCATGATTCAATCTCATCCTTCTTCCACTTTTTGCGTAGTGTCTGAGCACCTATCTTCTAGCTCCTATTCTTCAAATACCATCACTTATCTTTACATGCAATAGAGAGAGACCGGACTATAGAATCTATCAGCCACTTAATGCTTCATACTTCATATCCAAGACACATTCTACTACTGAAAGTGTAAAACTATACAAGCAGCATCTCTGGAAGATATGGGTAAAAATGAATCAGTTCCTTGTGCATGAATATGCTCACCATGACACAAACTTAACAGCTTCCTCCTTCTATTTATATGTTCCAGAAGTGGCAATAATGCATCACAGATGGGTTTTACAGAATAATACACGAACAAGCTTATGCAAGCATTTAAAGTGAAGTTTTTCTATAAGCCTGAGAATTAGAAAAGCAGTCACCATGAACAATCAGCTAATATTCGTCAAGTACGTAAAGCCATCAGGAGAAACACAAATATTAATATATGATGTATGCCAAAATTTTCAATATATACAGGTTAGTGTTCTAGAAGAAAATCAGGTTGCAAGTCATTTCATGGTTTATTCAAAGTCTTGCAAAACTTCTACGAACCAAACAACTATCTGTCTAAAGCTAAAAGACACATAGTTTCATCGTCTAAAATGATTTCTATAACAATTACAAAATCAGAAATCACTTAGAAACGACAAAACAAATGGATAAAGAAAAAGATTGAAAGTAATATATCATCAACCATGTACATGATGTCAAAAAGTATATTTTCAAGTTCAAAATAAACAAAAGAGGACTGGCATCAATGTTAATTTATGCCTTCATGATCAAGAAATCTTGAAAAGGATTGTAATAGCAATTACTAAGTAATCAGTTAAAGAAGTCTAAACCCTTAACATTTCTACTAGACAGATCAAACAATCATAGAGAAACCTTAAAGAACTTTATTACCTTTCGCAAGGCTGTGGCAAGCTCGCCTCTGGTAAAGTTTGCAGCAGCGGCAGTCGTCAAAGGAATGCCATTACGAAATTGGTACAAGGCCACATTCTTCTGTATGTACTCCGTAAACTGAGCCCTAAGACATCATGCCGTGAAAGTTAATCACTAAAGTTCTGAACTTAAGTAATAGAGCTTCAGCCAATAGGAAGTCCAACTAGATAAATGGTTCAGAAAAGAATTCTTGTAAATAGAATGGAAACATCACCTTGTAAAACTATGATCTCAAGTGATATTATTTATGATCAACACTCAAGAATATTATGGCCCCCAAAAAGTAAACACGCAATTAGAAGTTCAATTGATTTGGCGAAATGCCAAGATGGCAGAAAGAAAACTATCTTGGCTACAAACTCAGAACAAAAGCTAAACCCACAATTTTTTTCCACTAAAAAATAAAGACAAGCTCACTGTTAAACACAAAACAGTCCTACATTACTGATGAAAGGCCTAAAGCAACTACCTTGGCCCCTTCAACCTTTGAGTCGCTACATCTTGTAAGTTTGAAAGGTGCTCCTTACACCAATAGTTCATTGTTAGTTAACTCTCCCCAAATTTTAATAAATGCCTTTCTATAATTTTTAACTTATCATAAGCTAAGTCAAAGCTTAAAACATTTCATACAAACTCCTCTTTATGAATATACTTGAGAAAAGATTTTTCATCTTTATACAACATTGATAACTATTAGTAGTATTTAAATATTCTACCTTAGCCATAGCACCACATCATAAAATACGGGAAAAAGAAACCAGGCGTTCTTTCCAAGTCATCTCAAATTAGACACATTTCATCCAATTCCGAGTCCACTTTCCTTCACCAAAAGTCTTACCCTAAATCTTAAAATGGTAGCACACATCCCGCGCGCAGAGACTCAAAAAAATCAATAGAGTGAGTACATTAAACTTCAACAAAAAGACTAGATCATAATAAACCAAACACGCTTAATGACAAAGGCATATAAAAAACCAATAAAATAAAGAAACAAACACATATTGGTAGCAATTGGGAAAAGGGTTTTAACCTGTCGCCGGTCTCTCCAGATGCCCCCATGAGCTTGTGAGAATCTAGCACCATGATCTTATCCTCGTTAGTCTTGTGCACGAGGATGCTGTGGACGGCCGATGTGTCCGCCACCACTATCGCGAAATCCTTGCCCACCAATCCAAACACTGACTCCATTTGTTCTCTCTACTGTATAATTACGACAAACAGACTCGATTCTCTTCTGATTTTTGAGCCAGAACAGTATTAGATTTTGCCTCCGCTGATGTTTTTTTTTTCCCCGTGTTAAGGGGTTCTGTGTCTCGGTTTTTATTCTTCTGGGAAACCGTCTTGTAGAACAAGAAGGCTAAAGCGTGTTTACCCAAATAATATCTCGCGTTTCACTCTATGGGTGGATCTGACCCGCCCCTGACCCATCTTTTCTCTACCCGCCCCGGTACAAAATCCATGAGGGCTTGCAGAAATTTCAATTTACAAGGAAAATTGTATTTTTGGTTCCATTAGATAAGGAGTGTTGTATATTCTATCTCTCGTTTAAGGAGGTCTATAATATTAGTCTCACAATCGAAAAAATTTGATAGATTTCTTCCCTGCTCTGATAGATGTTGAAAATAAATAGACTTCGTGCACGTGAGCAGCACATGCTCACTTAGTCCCGTAACATATAAAAATTTAATTTTTTATTATTATAATTTATGATCAGAATTTATTAATATATTTTAAAATCAATAATAATTCAAATTTAAAAAAAAATTAAAACACTTATAGTTTTATTAGTTTTTAATAAATAATGAAATGCGCTTGTATTTTTTTAACCTAATTCTTATTTATTATTGAAAATGATACTCAAGTACAGATACGAATGCATTCTTACAATAGAAATAAGTACTCCAAAAGTATTCTTTTTGACCATATTTTTGCCAAAAAAGAATAAGAGGGATTACATTGAAATAAAAACTAAAATTTGGGGACGGTAAAATCAATATAAGAATTTAACAAAATAAAGTGACTTTAGATACAAACTTAAGAGGTCAATTATACTATTTACCCGTACAAATATTCAGCTAAGTTTAAGTTTTATTTTCTGTCTAGCCCCTGTGCACGAAAGGATGAAACGTCGTGATGTCAGAGAGAAACGAAATTAAATATTAATTGAATATTTTAAAATAAATAATATACATGTCAAAATATGAAAATTAGTTTCCAACTGCAAATTCATGAACAGAAAATGATTGAGGGGCATTAAATGCTTCTTTTTTAAAATATTAAGATTTAAACTTTCTTTTTAAACTAAGGGGATTTTGTGCTTGTTTTGAGTTTGTAAGGGTAATTTAGACAATTTTAATTTAACCTTTGACGAGTATTTGGTGAATTTTGACTAATGGAGGGTGTTAAATATAATTTTTCAAACCACAGGAAATTTTACGTGTAATTACACCAAACTTCTAGGAAGAGGATTGTAGTTATTCTATTTTTTTTTTAATTTAAATTAAGTTTGATAATGTGATAATATTTATTGTGTGATTAATAATTTTTTTTAAATTATATACTAATGACAAAATAAATATATTATACTTGTGCTATAATTGATTCAAAATGTATTATTAGGTTAGAATTTCTGTATATAGGTCGGAGAAATACATACAGAGTTAAGCAGTTTTGGTTGAGACACGCTTTTGGGTTGAGGAACATTCCCTCAGGTTGCGTTTGCACCACCAAAAACCCAATTCTAAGAGCCTCTTCTTCCATCAATCATCTCTTAATCAAAGACCATTTACACATATGCTTTTGCTTGCGCTATAAGGAAGAAATCAAGGTATGATTCTTTTATGCAAAATTTCTTTACGGGTCTGACTACATGAGATTTCTTTCCTTTTTTTGGGTGGGGGAGGGGGAGCATGTATTCTGCACTGTTCCTTGTTAAGCTCATCACTGGATTGATCAGTTTACAGTGCAAATGGGATTTCTGATACTTGATTAATGGTGGGATTCTGCAGACTTTGTGATTTTGACTCATGGTGTTATGTTTTTACTTTTACTTCGTCGTGTGGTGATAAAATCTTTCAGTTTACACGATATGAATTTGTTCGATGCCTCCGGCTTTGGATTTGATTGGAAAAGTTCTGCTAAAATACTGAATTGAATCTGAGATTTTGAAAATTTTACTTGTTTAGTATTGATTGAGGTTGATAGAGGATCATGAAATGAACTGCAGATAAAAGAAATATGTGATTGAGTCGTTTGATGGGGAATTCTCGGGAGTATTTTGGTAATTAGTATTTATAAGGTAAGTAGGAATTTAAATATTTAGAGCGCTGATTCGTTTGGGCCTGAAGTTCTATAGGTTGATGCGTGATTGGGATTTCATGCCCCTGATTTGCTTTGGTAGAGCTCACATGATAAAAGGATAGGTTGTGCATCTGCAAAACTTTCTTCAGATCATTGTTTGTTTGATATGTCAATTTTTGTCATGTTTTAGTCTCGAGGCTTCTTCTTTGGTGTAGGTTTCTTGTCCGAGTTTGTGCTGTTATTAAGTTAATCAGCTGAGACATGGGTGGTGGCTCAGCTGGTTCAACCTGGAACAGGCTACTAGTTCGGACTGGATTAGGCTATATAACAAAATGTCTAGAGAACTTGTGAAAAACTTGGCAACCGGATAGCTGGCCAGGGGGTTGTTTTCTTCATTTGTTCGCCTTTTGAGATGGTAAATGAGTTGGGTCTCAATTTGCACATAGAGCAGCATAGTAGACATTCTTTTTATTGGTTTTCCGTTTATCTTTTGTTTTCCTATAAGTGTGTGTCGTAAGAAAAGACGTCTTTCATGTATGTTTCTGAATTAAGTTGTCCGGATTTTGATCAACAAATGGACTCTCTTATGGTCAAAATTGGCTGAGTTTCTGTTGTTTGTTGTGTGTTGAAGGATGTTGCCTGTCCCTTTTTGTGTTAACCTCAATAGCTATGTACTTCCTAAAATTACTAATTCTATTTGACATCATACTGGTTGAATCATTGTTTGAGCCATTTGAACCAGCAACCAGTAAAGGCACCTATTCTCTCACCGGTTCTGTTTTGAATCAGAGCTTGTTTATCAGACCTACGGATGTAGAACTGAATTCATGCCTTCAGATGCTATCTTGCCTCTCAATGTCTATTATTTGTCCAAGACAGAAGTAGGAACTTCATGTTGAATATATAGTGTGGAACTGGTCATTATTTGGTTCAAAGTTGAGGCGACCTTTAGTTTCTTCCCATAGATTCATGTAGTTCATAATACCACAAAGTTTGACGGCAAATCCAAAAGAGCTGGTTTTGGGTCGTTTTAATTACCGAGTGCTAATATGTTATGCTACTGTGGTCTCTGAAGATCAACTCTATTTCACAATTGTCGTCTTTCAATGGATTTCAGGAGACTTGTTCATTTACATTATTCTAAAGCGATTCTCTGTTCTTTTGTATTGCTAGCTTCTCTTGTACTCAATATCCTCCTTGGACGGCTGACAATGGGCGGACTCCCGATTCAGAACTCTTCCTCTGTCATCTCCCTTCAATCACAGAAAGACCAAAGGTCCGAAACTGTAGCCTCTGGGCCCGACTCAAAGCCGAGGAAGAAGATCTGTTGTGCTTGCCCCGAGACAAAGAAGCTGAGGGATGAATGTATCGTGGAGCATGGCGAAGCCGCTTGTGGAAAATGGATTGAGGCCCACCGGAAATGCCTCCGTGCGGAAGGATTCAACGTCTGAAATAATTTCACTGCGGAGTCCTGACTTTAGATAATCGAAACCTTGTGATTACACATGCTTTGAATAACCGGCTCTAGAAGCTGCCTGATTTTTCCAGGCTGAGTACAGTTCCGAAACTATTCTTATTGAGAACAAGAAACAACCGAGGATGTTGTCGTTTGCAATGATCTAAAACCAGCAAATCGAGTTGCTCTCTTATTCAGATGATGGGATCCATACACTCTTTTGTACTTGATCTTGCACTCGGTACTGTTGTTTGCAGGTAGCTGTTATTTTCCTGCCATCATTTCTCCCTGGCTATGATGCATGGACACATATGGGGGAACACCAGAAAATTTAAGATACGCCACAATACCAACACAACTATGTTATATATTTTAGGGTTAATTATATTTAAATTTTCTCAAAAATTATAAAATTACGCTTTCCTTTAAAGAAGTTTTGAGATGATATTTACTCTCCATATAAAACTTCATTATTTACACTTGACTTCCTTTTATTAGGATTCGGACAAAAAATGCTAACTTTAGCAAGAAAAAATTGTATAAATTTTATTTGCTCTTCATTTAATATTTTCAGGTAATAATTTTGTATTTATGAAGAAAAAAATATAATGATGTAAATCTAACTCTCTCTCTCTATATATATATTATATTTATCTTTTATAAATACAAAAGTTATATGAGAATATTAAATGAGAGACAAAATTGAAAATCTATATAGTTCTTTTTTTTTTGCTTGTGTCAGTATTTTTCGTCCAAATTCTAACGGAAGATAGTCAGGTATAAATCGAGAATTTTTGTTGGGGGTGTAACTGTAATTTTAAAATTTTTCCATCTATGAGAAAAAAATATAAATTTAATATTTTTAGAGGGGTACAAGTATAATTAACCTTATATTTTATTTTAATTATAATTCTCATGAAACTAGATATATGCAATCTTTGACGCCATAAAGTGAAGAACGAAAATCAATATTTACATCATCGTTTAATTATTAAAGGGTTGTCCACATGAAAATCGTTAACGCAAAAGAAAAATTGAAAGGAAGAGGGGGGAAGAAAACGGACAGGGACAAAAATAATTATAATATCTAGAAGTGAGAAATATATTATTTTTTGTTATTGTCTCATCCGTATCTATATTTTGGGAGTTTATTCCTGCAGTGAACCCACAAAAAAATACAATTATTACAGCAGAATACAAACCAATATATCAATTATTACAGATTAATAAGAACAGTGAGAAAAAAATAGCAACGATTAAATAATTTCAGCCCAGATAGTTGGATCCGATGGGGAAGCCTACAGTCACAAAGGCCGGCAACCCAACCATCGGTTGCTCAAACCCACCAAGGGACGATAGCCACCAAGGCACCATCGAACCACTCAGGTTTACCTATCTCTTTTATTTTTTCCTCTCTTGTTTCTCTCTTCTTTTTTTTTTCCAAAGGTAGTGTATAAACAGGGAAAAGTCATTGATGATGACGCAAAAAAATTGAGAAAGAGGGAAGAATACGAGGAGGGTTAATAAATTCGGTCAAGGAAAAAGAATAAGAATGAAATGGATTTCAGTCATCTAAAAATGGAAACCGAATTGGATAATGAGTGGATTGGGTCGGTGGATCGGGTCAGACTTTTCAGGTGGTGGGTTGGGGCTGTGGGCTTGAACCAATCGAATTTTGGGCCAATTTTTCCAATATATATACGAGTAGAACACGTTTACTCTGACATAGTATCTTTTTTTATTTTTTTTTTATTTTTTGGACATAACTGTAGTGTCTTACACATGTTGGAGGTGTGTAGGTGTCGCATCAGTATCCCATATTGTAACAAGATAAATTTTTAAAGTGCATCTGCAATATAGGAGAAAATATAATTTTAGTCCAGTAATTTACGGAGTGTTGCATTTTTTGTTTTGTACGAATTGATTTTTTGCAATTTAATCATATTTTTCTTTCAGCCAAAAAATTATATGTAACTCACACATGATCGAATTAAATTAGGATCCCGACCAACATAAATTAACATTATTATTCGATCAATCGACGGATATTATCTAAAAAGTGTTCCAACTATATATTAATTCATAATATTACTCAATATCTATCGATACTTTGAACCATGCAGACCAATTAGAGAAAGCAGAAGTAGAGGCAGAAGACTTATAATAACTAATAATAATTCATTGAATAACACAAATTAAGACACCCATTACATAGTTTTGTAGTAGAAAAGGGACAGTCAGAGCATCAATTAATAGTTAGGACAACATCATCAAACTATTACAAACTTATTGATCACCGTCACTACTACAATACAGTATTATCATCATCACTCACTGTATAGATATATGGAATTAGCCAAGCAAGATGCGTCCCTTTTACTCTTCATTAGTAGCAGTTCAGAGGCCACAAGTGCAGTCAGTGCAAGCGCAGCTGCTGCCGCACTTGCAGTTGCCGTCGTGCTCCGCCGCTGCCGTGACGCCCACCACCACGGTCTCCGTGTAGCTGCCCGAAACCGAAGTTTTTATCAAAATTAAATAGACGTAAGAAATATCCGCACTGGCCCGTCTTGCCCCGCCGCTGCCGTGACGTCCACCACCACGGTCTCCGTGTAGCTGCCCGAAACCGAAGTTTTTATCAAAATTAAATAGACGTAAGAAATATGTTATAAATTCGTACATCTTATTAGAGTTAATAAGATACTATATCTTATTTTTTCTATAAAAAAAAATAGAAATTTTAATATTGAGGGCGACAATTTTAATTATGTGTGAATCCAAAAAAATTTACATATTGAGGATATAGCCAGAATATATTAAAATGGGAGAAATGCAAGCAACCCTATGATATCGCAAACAAGCAAATTAATCCCCTATAAAAAAAAAATACATCCTTGTATAAATAGGTAAATTACTTCATTGAAAAAAATATATGAAGGTATTTTGTTATGTTTTTTAATAAAAGAATAAATTACTTATTTGCAATACGACATAGGATTAATGCAATTAATCCTAGCGGGTGTAGTTTTTTTGCTATTTTTAGCAAATTTCAACCATTTTTGTCCTCTTTACGCAAATTGTAATGTTACACTTCGAATTACGAAAACAAATTTGTGTATGACTAAAATTATCACCCTCTGTACTTATGAAACTAAAATTGTAATATTGACCCAAATTTTTGCCAAATATGTTTCAATATTTTATAAATTTTCAAATATTTTGTAAGATATTTAGAAAAATTTATAAGACACAAATTTGTAAGAATGAAATGAAGGTTTTGAGGAGGACCTGATGATGTCCTCGGCCTCAATAATGTCGGCGGCGTATCCCTTCTTCCTGCGATTTAATTAGTACATGTACGTACATAAGCAACCACGTTCTACTTGGAAACACGCAAATATGTAAGCAAGGAAGAGTACTTACACGCACTGACTCTTGTCAGCGCAGTCGCAGTTGCCACACTTGTCCGACATGTTTGCGTAAGTCTAAAGCACGAGAAAAGACGAACCGTAATGACAAATTTGTAATTAATTATTATTATATCTTCGATATTTGTGGAGGAACGGCTATTTATAGATGGTGGTGGGGGGAGTCGATGGGGATCTTGGGTAGGCCCGGGTAGGCGTAATAAGTGAAAAAGTTTGGAGGAATATTGTGATGAGAGAGAGAGAGAGTTTTGGTGAAATTGGACATGATCAGATGCACTTCTTTTGTGAATTGGTGGTATGGAATATTTTCTTTCTTTTTTTTTTTTTTTTTTGAAGCGATGGATATTGCGAATGATTTTTAATTTTTAAGAAAGTTTCACGATGTAAATTTATAAATTTCCTTATCAAAATCTCTTACACGGAAGCAAACACGTTCAAGTATTTTTATTCCTTTGATGGAGTTCAAAAATATTGGTTAAATGCTGAAAATTTAAGATTAAGGTTGTCCACCTTCCAATACAAGATACTAATTTTTTTTACTTATGTCCAGTCAATATACATACATCACATACATAAAGTTTTTCTCTCAATACTTGATGCTTTGTGATAAGTTCAAAGAGGAACAAATTCCCGATGAATTTTAGCCAACAAAGTAGTGGGTCCACCTTCTTGGAGTAAGCTGGTATACATAGTATGGGATTAAAAGGTTTCATGGGTTGCTTGAGAATATTTTTTCAGAAATTCATAAGTCCAAGATACTATTTTTGCTCGTTTTTCTTTTTTTTTTTTTTTGTTGTTGTTGTTTTAACTTATTGTTTAAAGATTTTAAAAGTGTTGATGAATAAAAGAAAGATGAGAATTTAAACGATAGAACTTGATGAGGCCTGTTCTACTTGGTGAATACCAATATTTGAAGATGCCAAACCGCCAAATGATTTGAAGCTTGTTCTCGACTTCAAAAGTGAATCCAAAAAATTACACATTCCCATATCTCCAAAAGAGAACACTAAACCTGAAAAGCACAGTTCCACCTTAATGAACCATAGAATGGCTAAACTGAGAATCAGTTCCTCAGCAATCACTCAAATTTCGGCGCTTATAAAAATTGGGCCTACTACAGTTCCAGGTGCACCTAACTTTTCGAGTGTAGCTGTGTCTTTTTACATCATTCTGTGAACATGAAAGGATCAAAATCTACAACCAAAGTAGATTTTGCACTAAACTGGATTGGAGATGGGCTGCAGTTTCAACATAACTAACAGATGTATTCGCCCAAAAATGTCAGTACTAGAGTACGAGTGCAAGCCAAATACAATATTGAACATGGTGTTGAATCAACCACCAAAAAACGAACTTTTAGTAGTTCTAACTGCATCACTAAAGCCGTGATTAGGTGTCTTTCAATACTCTCTAGCAATCAGATTAGGTAGTACATGTTCCTCAAAATCAAATAATAATGAAACAAACCCAAAACAAGAGAAAAGAAGAATACCACCCCATTCTGGTAAACAAGAAAAAAAGAAAAAGAGAAACGAATTGCTGTATAACTCAGCATGAATCATCATGGCTTTCAGTGCAATGACAGTAGTGCCCTAATACCGCACCACATCCTGAAGGCAGTCATAGAAGTGTGAAATATTGATCTTTTGTTTACCAGAATAAATGGCTTCAGCAGCTCCACCATGCTCACCCTGAGCAGCCATTTCAACGACCATATAGAGCTTCTTAAGAGGCATCTGGAGCAAGCCACATCAAAACGAAACAACAAAGGTATCAGTTTATGCTATATAACTCAAGTTATCTATCAGCAAAGCAAGGTCATGGCAAGCACATGGATCAGCGACTAAGCAGTCAACTCCATTTGACCCCTAAAGTGCATCTTATTAAACATTATACACATGAATCAAAGATTGCTGATGTAGACTTACATCATTCAATGCCTCTGCAGCAGCATCAATGTCACCACTGGAGAAAACGTTAAGCTGTTGCAACACCTGTGAGCAGGTGGAGACATCAGCAGATGGAAAACAATATAACAACTTGGATGTCAGGAGGACGGACACAGAGAATTGGTAGTTATATATTTGGCATAATTCCTGCCTTAAATTATAAATATCATGACAGTTCCATGACAAATCTATGATGTATGTTATCAAATCAAAAGAAAAAATACATCATTGCCATGTAAAGAATGAAGATATTCCCATCATCACAACACCAATGAGAGTTTAAGATATGTTGGATTTACAAGCACAGCCCAGCTCTCCCAACAGAAGTTCAGGATCATAGAAATGAAAAGGGAGATTGCTTAGAATACCTTCTTGGCATCTTCTGTTTTTAGTGTTGGAACGTGGTATGTGACTGAGAATGCATCTCGAATGCCAACCGAGTCCAGGAAGTTGACTTCACTCGTGGTCCCAATAACAAGCATTTTCTTCCCCTGCAGAAAATAAGTAAAAATAAGATCATCTCTGCATCGTTTTTTTCTCTGAGAAACAAAAATAAGAGCCAGAAGTAGTTGCAACCAACATTGGTCATACTTGATAATCATGTTATAAGAAATTCATCTATCAACAGAAAATATATCACCTAAATCAACAAGAAAAAACTACCAGGGAGGCATTTTATGCCAAATACATCTAGATAGATTTGATGAATATTAGAGAACATAATTTCAATAACGTAACAGAACATTTGCAAAATGTTTCTTTTTTCTTGTAGTAACATAATTTCACATTTGCTGAGAATGGTAAAATTTCTTGTGATTCTTATAATTTGTCCATTTTGGGCAAAGGCATGCCACTTGAGCAGCACATGATTTTATCTGAAACTGCAAATAGCTAAACTATAACATTGTAACTCAGACATCCAAAATACATTGGTAAGTTTCTCAATTTATGAGGTAATTCAGACCCTATCTTCAGCCAGAAATATTGACTGGATGACATCTAGCTTTCAGCGAAATCTTTAGTTTGCCATAATCATGACAAATACCTTCGGAGGAAGCCGCTTTAGGAGCACCAACAACGTCTGAGAAATTAAATTTGAAAAACGAGGCCCAAGCGCAACATACTCCAACAGCCTGCAAAAGCAAATACAGATTAGATAGATCCATGACGAATGCTAAATGATAAAATATGGCTGTGGTAGCATCAAAAGTTACCTTTCAATATCATCAAGGATAATTATGCTTAGTGGGGACTTATATGCATCTTCAAATACCTAAAGGAAAAACACACCGTAAGATGCTCCTCAATCGTATGCACATAATAAACACATATTAGTTCATATATGCACATTAAGATATATTTGAAGTATTCCTATCAAGCAAGCAACACATGCTCCGCAAAGACTACAAAAAGCAAATGGCGAATGCGCAAAAGGATGAGTTACCACTAAAAAACATAGCTAATGCATTCTACTCTAAGTTAACGTCTAAAAGGAGGTCACTGAAGAGAACCTTAACAATCCGAGCACATTTTGTGGGCTCACCGAGTCCAATCATTTGTTCAGCAGATATCTAACAAATTACAGGGAGGAGGAAAATTGTTAATGAGAGATGGTTAGAAGCTAAATCATAACCAATGTAGATATTGCTAACCACAAAAGTAAAATTACTTACTATCTTGACATAGGGGAAATCACTTTGAATACCAACAGTTGCTGCCATTGCAGTCTTACCACTGTCCAATGGATAATAGATTTGATAAAGTGATAATGGGCACATGGAATAATAGATTTGATAAGGTAATAATTAACGCACGGAATCAAAGAAATCATCATAATTACCTGCCACTTGGGCCTTCCAGAAGGCAAGTAACAAGCGGACTTCCTCGACTAACTTTAACTTGCTCTGCTAACAGCATAGTTCTTTGGTAAATGTGGTCATGTCGTGAACCACATTCCACGATGCCATTAAGTCTGCAGGGAAGCATTAGTTGATTAGTCTTCCGCTATAGAAACTTTTGCGACTACCTGTCATATTGTGACACCTGTAATTAAATTCTTGCACTAGGTAACTGTTGATACCTGCAGCGTTCAAGGTCATCTGTTGAAGCCCCAAATGCTGGAATTACTTCTTGCAGGGCATTTAGAAAATCATCCATAGTGACTTTTATGTTCTCCTCATCCACTGGTTTGGTTAGATCATCCATACTTAGTTGCCTATTAAGTGCATATGATACAGCAGATTTGACAACACCTTCCAGCTCTGCTCCACTGTAGTTTTTTGTCCGAGCAGCTGTATCCAGAGAGAGGGGCAATGCTCTAAGATTCTTTTAATAACTTAACATAGCAATACCATATATTCAAAAAAGAAAATGGTCATGCATCCATCAAAATGCAATACTACACCACATTTTTTTGTATAAGCAAGTGGAAACACTCAACATCTGATTCTCTCAGTCAGCCTTGCAGAAACTTATATTAGCATCTTTGTAGAGGAGTGTGCATAACAAATATAGTGTAAGATCAAGCACAAGTTAAAGACGAGAAAAAAAATCATTTGAGTGTATGACGATGTCCAAAACAGGACTATAGCAAGACTTGAGTAACATGACGCATAGCACAAGTCACAAAACAAAGCTTTCTTTCACATCCAGCCCATAAATATATGATTATGTGACACCAGAAAATTAAAAGGCATCCATTTCTGAAAATTACAGGGATATAAAAAGTACTTTGATTGTATAACTTAAAATACTCAAAAATTAGTCCAGACTCAGAAATAAATGGTAACACAAATATAAATAAGAAATCTTCTTAGCTTATTTCAAGAGTAAGCAACATATTGCTAAAACTATATCCTAATTGGACTGGCTCTCAAATTCTGAAAGAGGAGCTCAATCAGTATCTTGTTCAAGGTCATTTTTTAAGATCAGCGATCTTCATACCCAAATCATTAAAAGTTCCTTTCATTTTAAGAGTTCCAAATGAAATGAATCATACATTTCATATTAGGGGGAAAAGGGGCTCGTTTCTTCAGTAGTGCCCAAAAGTAGTTATGTGTGACCTATAGAAATTATCTAAAAATAGAAAAAGTGTCTCCTGCGGAAGATAAAGATCGCAATTCACTCCACCAGCCAAGTCTTTGTACAGCCTTGATGTGGGCATTTTGACTCTCGAGGAAGTGAGATGCAATTCTCCAACATCATAAAGTTTCACAAATCTACTGTTTTCTTTAAGGACTCTTCTCGAGAAAACTTTCTTGGCCTAACAAAATAATAGTTAAGTATCATATGGAACATCCATATGGGAATAAGAGCTACAATCAAAATGTCGGCCATACGTTCTCTGAATTTGACAAAATTATAGAGAACAAGTTGCTTTCTAGTCTCGACAGGTTGTCGGAATTAGCAAAGACAAGCCAACAGATGGGAAGGTAACCAATCACATACCAATCTCTTCCAAGTTCACATCTGGAGCAAGAAAAGAACTTTCTTTCATCTTGCTTGTATGAATCTGAAGAATTTGTAAACGACCATTTTCATCAGGAAGGCTGATCTCCACTTGGACTTCCAGACGTCCAGGCCTGAATCCCCAAAGAAATCATCATACAACACAGCAGTGACATTTGTAAACTAGGAACATCATGTTAATTGCATTCAATTCGTTACTAACTTGAATGTTTAACAGAGAATTCGGACTACTAACATGGTAACACCTGTAATAGCAGAAAATAAAACTGATACAGGACACAACATTCACCTCAGAAGAGCTTCATCAAGCAAATCTTTCCTGTTCGTCATTCCAATTAGCAAGACATTATTCAGAGATTCCACACCATCTATCTAAACAGCAAGCAATTAAGGGTTCGTCAATGGAACATCCAACAAAGTGTAGCATCATAATGTAGTGAAATCACCTTTCCACTCAGAAGCAACTTCAAGATAAAACAATAGCATACCTTAGTGAGAAGTTGGTTTACAATACTATCATGTACTCCAGTCCCATCTCTAGTTGAACCTCTCGACTGAAATTCAAACCAAAAATGTTAAAGCGAAGTGATATGAAGTTTTTTAAATACAATAAAACAGCAGCAGGTTATCACTTGATTTAATAAGTATACAATGTAGGGATCACAGAAAATGTTATATGCATGATAACAACATAGTGTCAATTCATATCCAAATCATGGGACGTATAAGCATATGCGGCATGAGTGAACTTGAAGGTTATTTGCACCGAGAAAAAGTAACCAAAGACGGCTTGTCTCTAGATTCAATCCACTGATCAAAAGAATTCTGGTCTTCATGAAAATGTCAAGTCGGGAACTTGCAATTATATTTCTAATACTCAATTTCCAAAGCAAACAGAATCACCAAATTAACCACCTATCTGACTAAGAATACCAATCGAATAAATGCCATAGCAAACTACCCTATGGCAGTAGAAGGGAAATATAAGGAGAAGCAGACCGGAGGTTGAAGCCAATCTTAAGAACCAGAAGAAAAATCGTAATGCATAAAAGGGAGATATAGGATACTACCATATTAGTTTTCTTAATTGCCTACCTTACAAATTGCATCAATTTCATCAAAAATTATGATATGCAAGTCACTTTGATCACCTGAAAACATGAAGAGAGAGTTAGCCAAGAACACATGAGAAGTATATAACTTTTGCCCTTAAGAAGTCACCTACCTTTGGTTCTTTGATCATGCTCAGCATCCGCAAATAGATCGCGGACATTCTTCTCAGTTTCACCAACAAATTTGCTTAACACTTCAGGTCCATTCACAATCTAAAATCCCAAGTCATCCACCATATAGAAAAGGCGATAAGAGAAAAGCAAATGAATTATAGACCATAGAGCTAGTAACCAGAGACTGATCGTAATAATTCAAGTATGTTCAATCAGCTTCGAGGAACACACTGTATAAAGCAAGTCAGACACTGTCCATTTAATATATAAATTACAAAACCAGCTAGGTAATGAAGATTTGTGGAACAAAAAATCCTCAAGATGTATAATTAAATCAAAGAATAAAAGATCACCCAAATAAGTTGGTTTGATTTTAAGCAAAAAATGATGAGTGTTGTCCAACTAGCATAAGGCTGGCACCACATATTGGATATATGATAAAAGATGTATACTACAATACAAAGAGTAAATCAAGCAAGTCAATAGAATCAATGGTGATTTCTATTTTGATGGTAGTTGACAAAGTTAACCAACTTAAATGGGCTAAGGAGCAGATCCACGACTGTAATACACAGAACCAAATACAAATGTCTCATATCATGTTCACCAAAAAATAACCGATTTCTGATTTATATGAAAGATTTAAATGAGATACCCATGCTAGAGTTTTTAGTGACTCGAATGGGTGCATTGACCTTAGCTGATTAATGCAAACAGCTCAGCTTCTAACATGACAACTTGGACCACATAAGCCAAAATTTTAAGGACATATCTATTTACTAATCCAGCATATACCAAACAATTAGGACCGTATTTGAAGCTTGGCCATCCAGGTTCAGTGAAGAGATTCTTAGTTTTTTCCTTAAGCTTACTCATATCCATCTCTCATCATAATATCTTTTGTCACTGGTCCATTGACAGTATGATTTACATGCAAAAAGAACAACAACAAATGCTTTCTATTTTCAATCTCTTCAAAATGAAGTTAGAACAATTAGAATAAGCAGTCATTTAATCTTCACAAAAACAATTAGCAAGAATCACAAACAAGACGCAAACATGCAGAAACTTGTTCATCCATATACCTTTGGTTCCTTCCCGTTCAACATTTTTCCAATCTGGCGAGCCATTAAAGTCTTCCCGGTACCAGGAGGTCCATAAAGCAGCATTCCTTTAACATGCTTGATACCAAGCCTACAAATGAAGGGCTTAATAAAGTTAAAAGGCCACATAAGAACATATTCAAACCATGAGTTGGCAAATTTTTGGTGTCAGTAAAGATTAAACTCCAAGTAAAATAAACAAGAGGATAAAAGGTAGAAACTTAGAAAGGATGTTCAGTACGGGTATTACTTAGAGGTCACATGCGGAGGGAAAACTCTTGATGCAAAAGCTCTTCGAAATATATCAGCAAACTCCTCACTCAGACCACCTATACCAAATGATTGAAGATTGAACTCTTTGTGCCTAAAAATGTTGCTACTAGCAGCTTCACGCTGGTTCACAATCTGCGTTCACAGAAAAAATAATAAGAATAATAATAATACTTTGAGTTGATACCATAATGACAAAATTGCATACAACAACAGCACACACAATAGAGCAGACACCATGTCATCATGTATTTCTTAGAAGTTAGAATGAAGAGAAAACCTTGATTCCACTTGAATTTGACGCTTCATAGATAATGTATGTATCAGCTGTTATGATCCCTCTCTCAATACCACCAGATTTTTCTTGCCCCTCTACAGTAGCTTGGTTGACCGTGAAGATATATCCATTTCCGTGATACTCAAATGTTACTCTTTGCCCAGTTGTCATAACCTGCATATGCAAGAACAGTTCATATCATAATCTGACATGTATTAAGTTATTAAATGATTTTTCAAATTATCCAATTGCTAACTCTTCCTTTTTCTCCTCAATAATAAAAACATTGAGTCCATTAAGCTTCTGTATAAGCGTACAAGTGTCCCATGAGATCAAGAGAGATGCCTGATGATACATAGAAGATATTCTACACTAACAAACATGTTCTACAAAACCATAATTTAGTCATGATATTGCCATTAATAAAGCCGTAGACAAAATGTGAACCTGGTTTAACATACAAAATTGAAAGTAAAGCTTTAATGTTATTAGTCAAATTTATTATATATATATGGAAGAAAAAAGTCCTTGGAGTAAAATGAGTACTGAAAAACAAATTTATTATTTACAATAAATAATGGAAGTTATGCTCTACACAGCATTTTGCACTAACCTACTCAACACCTACAAGACTTCTTAGTTCCAAGGAAACAGAAGAGCACAAGAAATGTAGAACAATCGAAGATGTACAGTATTAGATGGGAAGCTAAAAAACTGGGGTGTCCACGAGAGAACGCAAAAAAGAAGTTTCATTTAAAAACAACTAGAAAGAATAAATGAAATACCGATAGAGGATGAATCTTATAAGTTCAACAAAAACTAAACACACTATGTTTCTCGAGCGCCAAACTCAAAAGGCTTAAAAGTTACCGAAATCACAGGAAAACCTCAAACAATGGCAGACCAGGTAAAAAAACCTTCTTGAGCACAAAAGGATTATTATTGCACCCTATATACAGGTAGCGCAACAAATTTAGCTCTTACCTGGTTGATAAACCTCTTGCGGATCTGCTTGGACAAAAGAACAGCATCCACCTGCATGGAAACACAGTATTATCAACTGGGTGTACGCCAAACACATTCTTGGTGAGACAGGAAAAGCCCTTAATGGAAAGCAAAAACAACCATATGAAAAATGCAAAGATTACAATATTCAAACAGCATTAGAACAAGCTCATAGCTGAAGAGACAACTAGAAAAAAGTAAAGAATGACTTCAAAGAGGATCACCTGTTCATCTTTTGCCCCTTTCTTCACAAACTCCAATTCGAGCGTTAGCAACGCAAGGTTGAAATCTTCAGGAGGAATAAACCTAAAAATTAGAATAAATCATCAAAGATAGGTTTACATGTTGAAAGATAAAATGGTTAATGACCCTGTAGAAACTAAACCTATTATACCTGCTAATAGATATTGAGTCCCCAGTGGAGACCTTAGCATGGCGACGTTGAATGGCATTGAGCCCAATATGGCCACTAGGGATGGTATCATGTCCAGTACATGGAAGTTAAGGATGGTCACAGATGCACATTCTGGTTGAATCAAACATCCCCTAATAACTTGTAAACAGAACTATTGGGAAACTAACAGTAAAGTAGCAGTAATAAACAGAATACAAATAAACTTTGCAACATACACCACGAAGTTCGCTGAAAAGAAGTGTAACATTTTCACATTAAAGCAACATTAGAAAGTTGTATGACAGTGATCATTATCATGTAGTTAGTGTGATCTTAAATGTTCATTTATCTTACTTAAACCAAGCTAAAAGGTTAGAGCACGAAACCAGTTGTCAATCACTGATGTGACAATCAAGCCTTTACCTTAACAGAAAACTAAAACAAAATGATAAGTTATCAGCGAAACAATAAAATGAAGAAATAAAATTCAACATATATCCAGTGAACCTATGTATCCTCTTCATAAAACAAATGTACTTAAGTGAAGAAGCAACTCAAAACGTCCAAATTGAAATTCAGATTGCTATGACCTGCTTGAGAGATATAAAACAGGTAGCACAGAGGACTACTGGTGTTAATCTAAATCAAGTACGACTATCTAATCATAAAATCATTTACTATCAAGCAATATCAGTTTATCTAAACCAGAAACCCTAAACAACCAATTTTTCATCAAATTGCACAATGAAAAACTTGAAACACAAATCGGAAGCAAATCAGTGTAATCACCCTGCTTTCCACTCCAAATACAATGTCAAAATCAACACCACACTATGACACAAAAAAGTCACCATTCCGATAAATAAAAGAAAGAAAAAGCAACAACACATCAACTGCGAGATAAATTGGAGGTAGCTGAAAGGATATGCAACAGAAAGTACGAAGGCATCTCCGATCGAAACGAAGGCGAGTGTGGATCCAGGTACAATGAAATTACGGAGATCGGAGGGGGAGCAGTAGGCGAAATTCGTGTACGCGAGATCTTTCGCCGGAGTGTTGGTCACGATCATCGCCGGCATTTTCCTGCTTCTCGACGGAGAGATACCAAATTTATTTATTTATTTATATATATTGTTTTTTTCCTTTGAAATGAAATACTAATCTGAGAAATCAATTTTCTTCCCTCTTCTGTTATGTTCTATTTTTCCTTCGATCATAAGAAATCGTTATTGAGTTAGAGCCATTGAAAGGACCAGATCAGAAGCTTCTTCCGCCTCTCCAGCTCAAGTAGAAAGCGCGTATTAGTCCAGCGACTAGCGCCACATTTCCAGATCGTTTTGATACTTTTATAACTTGGTACGAGCTTTCTTATGAAAGAATTAAATGGAATTGTGAATTCTTAAATATATACCACCTCCACGTCGTTCTGTATAATAAATAATATTTTATATCTTAAAATATAATAAATAATATTTTATATTTTAAGATATTATATATATAATATGAAAATAGAAAATAAATTACAACCACCTTTTTTTAGGCTTAACATAATTATAAATACATCGTTGTTGTTTGAAAAAATTACAAATACCCCATGATTTTAACGTCCGTCTACCAATGAGCCAATTCCGTTAGGTTTTCATTCAAATATTTTGATAAACAAATCAAAATGCCCTTTTGAATTATAAATTATAATTTTATATATATTTTATAATTTTTTAAAATATTTTTATGAAATAATATTCCCTCTAAATTATTTATTTTACCCACCTCAAATATTTTATATTTTTTCAAATACTTTTTTTTATTTTTAAAAAAAAATTAACAATGGGAGTACATAATTATTTTTTATTTTAGGGGATATTTGTAATTTTTCAAATAATAAAGAATATTTATAATTATGGCAAACCTCAATAGAGGCAGTTGTAATCTACCCAAAAATAAAAGATAATTGATTAATTACATATCAAAAGAACTAAAATTACAATTTAAAATATTATCGACATAATAAAAGAATTGGTGTAGTGATGTTAAAATAATATGGAATTACTTTTGTAAAAAATATATATAATTTTAATTCATTTATAAATTATTTAATTAAAAATATAATTCCTATATTTAAAAAAGTATGCAGCAGTATCATTAATCGTCGTTGGTGATGATTTGCCGAAATTTTATTCATGTATTAAATATTCAATAAATAATTTTATTTGTAAAATATATCATATGTATTAAAAATACATAACAAATAATACATATATTGTTATATATAATATTTTATACTTACTATAAACATTTGGTAAAAATATATATAAGTATGTAAATGTATTTATAGTATATTTACTGAAATATTTAAAAAGTTAAACTATTCATCTTACATGTTTACAACACATATTCAAATATTTCATTATTAATATTTATTACATTTAATGTATTTAAATCAATATATAGTTTTTTGTAATTATAAAATATTGTAAACATACATTTTATTAAATGCTATTTAGCAATATAAAAGAAATAGTGTATTCTCAATTTAATGGAAGAGAGCTTATGATATTGCATTTTCATACGGTACATTTTTACATAACATACTAACCAAAATAAACAAATAAGTGTCATTATTTATTTAAAAAAATTCAATAAAAACCCCAATTTAGTCCATGTGATCAAATTCCGGCAAGTTCCGAAAATCTGATGGACATCCGTCCTTATGTTACTACCCCTTATATACAAGACAGTAAATGCGATTAAGCATTATTTATACAAAAAAATTTATATATTTATTACTTGGTGGGCAAGTCTAAGTCACAAGTGGTAAAAGTTAAGAGTAGTAATAACTGGGTCGTCTTTTTTTCCTTTTTTTGCGGTGAGTAAAGTAAATAATTCATAAAACATATAAAATTATAAATTTTAAAAAACACATGTAAAATATAATTTATAATTCAAAATGACACTTTAGACTATGTACCAACAAAATCAAATTAAAATCTAATAAATACTAATAAAATGAACTCATTATTAGACGGACGCTAAAAGTATAAAATTATTTATAATTTTTCAAGCAACACACAGATACTTACAATTATGTCCAGTAATTTATGGGTCCCAAGCTCCTAACTGAATTGATTTATGATTAGTGGGTACGGTGTAGTAAAACAAGAATATTGTATTTAATATATGGTAAATGCATTCACTTTTATAGAGAGAACACGTAGATTTTATGATATATGGGGCAAATTGCACTTTTGGTCTCCTACAATACAGGATTTCGTACATTTGATGTCATAAGTTAGAAAATCGTAACATTTTTTGACCCATAATTTTTTATCTTACAGAATAAAAAATATTTTTTTTAAATTCTATTAAATTAAATGTGCTGAATTCATAAACTGTGGGACCAAAAGTACAACAACCTTATGATTTCAATAAGGTGTTTACAGGAGATCTTATTTAAAGTGTCCCCATTTGGGACAACTCAATGGTTCGGACATAAAATTTTCCTATCAGAAGGTTTGTGTTTGAACTTTGAGTGTATGTGTAAAAGAAAAAAAATCATATCCGAAGTGTGCACGTAAAAGAATAAATAAGAATTGATTGTCTTTTTACAAAATGAATGTGAGGATTGTTACAGACGAATAATTCAGTCTTGTATTTAATTAAATGGATTATGAGATACGATAATATGCCAACAAAAATCTTAAGGACATTTTCTAAAATTAATGTTATTTAAAACGTGCATAATGTGGATAGTTACAAAAGATATAAATGTTATCAATCTTTATTGATAAAACATATTTTAAAATAATATTTATAAGAAAAAATACAACCAACCCTCATAAGATATTGCAAACAAACAAATTACCCCTTACGAAAAAACAAATAATAAAAGAGGAGTCGAAACACATAATTTGTCTTGTCTTCTTGTACGAAGTTTATGGACATTTTAGTCCAAACAAATATCACAGGTTCATTCATTATTACTAGAATGGTGCATCCCACTTAGGATATGTGGATTTTTTGGTAAAAGTTTGTTTGAGTTTGATTCGTAATTTAATAAATTAAATTTAAACTCAATTTATCGTCTGATAAAATTTTAAGATTGATTTGAACTCGATTCAATTATAAAAAATAATGATAAAGTATAATTTAAAATATGAAATTACTTGAAATTGGCTTGGGTCAAATTACACTAAAACTCGTTCGAGCTTAATCCGATTGTTAGTTAAATTAAATCTCGACTTCAAAATTTCAAGTTGGATAGTAATTCACACAAATTCGGACGACAGTGATTCGACTTGTTTACGGCCCTATCAACCCTACTTACCTACACCAAACTTCAATCAGTTTAATCATACCAACCAAACTAACCGAGTGTTCAAAATGGATAAATTACTTTAACACTCTCCATAATTAGACATAATTACGCAAACACCTCATACATTTTATAAAATCACAAATACACCACCCCGAGAGGGGTGTCTACGTATTTATGTAAATCACAGTTACAACTTTGAAAGATATTTGTTTATGTTTTCATTTACAATTTTTAGTAAAAAATAAGCATTCCATCAGATTTTCCGCTGAAGGATGTGTTCAAGTTGCTTTTTTCCATATTCATCAAGGCCAATGAAATTGAGCGCCGGCGACGTATATCAAGAACTGTCTGATTCTTTATATTTTTCGATTGTGTACAGATTTTCGTATAAAAATGAAAATATATTTAGATTGATCATAAAATCGTGTATACTGTTTAATCTAAAAAATAAAAAAAATAAAACTATTTTGAGAATTGAGCCAAAATCATTCAAAATTCTTAAAATCAGATACAAAGCCGGAAATGGAAGCAATATATTTGAGTGAATTGATTATTTTGCCCAAAATATTAAAAAGAGTAATTATTTTCCTACCAAAAATAGATTTTATGTATCTAGTACTGATGCATTATGATGCTCCAAGGTTGAGCGGGCCCCACTTTCCAACCCGGCCCACATCCAGAAACGGGACCCACATTAAAGTGCTCACTCCCCAAAGTCCGGCCCCGTCTACACGGCTGATATGGTCAGTCCGCGTCTGTTATGCTTCGAGCTGAATTATAATGATTTTTCTTTTTGGGTTAAAATATAATTTATTAACTGTGATGTGTAAAATGAATAAAAAAATTTTTATAAAAAATATTAGAAAATTACACTATGTTTGGATTCATATTTTTGCGTTTTTTGAGATAAGATAAAACATACATAATGTTTATTTTTATGTTTTTACACATTATATGTGAGTTTTTTTATTTTTCAACTTTCTATATAATAATATATATATAATATAAAAGAAACATGATTTGATAATAAATAGCATTTTTTGTTCCCCAAAAATATAATATTAAAACATATAATATATTATATATATATTTAATATAAATATATATATAAAAGAGATATGATTTGACAATGAGCAGTGATTTTTGTATTCCAAATTCCAACATCAAACCTACACCACTTATTTTAAAATATTTTAAATTATTTATCTTTATTTTTTTCTCTATATATCCAAAACACAAAACAAAATACTCAAAATATAAATTCAAATTCTATGTTAATTTTTTATATTTTAAAAAATTATGTAAATCATCCCTTATATTTAAATATAAATAATTTATTTTATTTTTTAAAATAAAAGGGATAATTTTCTACTTTTTAGATGGTATTTTGCTCATTTATCATATTGTAGGAGGTAAATTATATTTTTTTGCAATTTTTAAGAGTTGATATAAGTATAAATATTTATTTATTATTTAAAAAATTATAAATATTATTTTAATGTTCGATGATAATAACGAATTAGGTTAGTTGTTAAATGGCAGTTATAATGAAGAGTATTTGTAATTATACCAAATTTTCTGAGAGCTCGATGTAAATTACCCTACTTCCAATGGCAGGGTCGTAATTCTTGTGGAATTGAAGGGCGTTTTGATAGAGCGCAAGGGGAGTTGCAACCTATGAGTGACGATCCGAACTTCGGCACTTTCAACTGGGAGCCAATCCAACACAGCGACACTCTTGCTCTCTCTCTCTCTCTCTAAAACGTAAAAAAATTGAAGGGAGGAGTCTGGTAGTGTAAATCTTTGTATGTGTGTGTCTTTATCTTTCTCGGATTTTTTTATCGTATTTATTTATACCTATCTATATCTACGGAATCCGCGAAGCAAAAGGGAACCCTCGAACAGTAAATTCATTGAGTGGTGAATTTTCCCCAAGGAAGGAAAGAATGAGCCGTCGCTGAGAAGGAAGTAAAACCCATCCATCAGAAATCACTAAAAGTCGGGCCTGATTGAACTTCTGTCTGATCTGATGGAGTCGCCCACCCCGGTTTCTCGATATATTCCTCAGAATTCTAAGTGTGTATACGTGTCTTTTTTCTGTTTTGATTATGTGGGTGAAGTTGTACGTGCATGTGAAGTGTTGATTTGTGCGTGTGATTGCTCAGGAAAAGGGTGTTTCCGGCTGGAAGTTCGTCATCGGGGTGTAAAGAAGTGGAGGTGTTGGAAGCATCGCCGCCGATTAATCGCACTTCTAAACCCAAGTCCTCCAATCAGAAAGAGGTGCAAGAAATGTTCATTTTTACTTTTTGCCTCTCTTCGTGCTTTTTGTATGTTTGTTCTATTCAACGATGTTGTTAGTCAAGTTTTTGTATTGGGTTCTCCTAAGTGCTCCGAGTTCTTATTTTTCTTTAGGTCTTCCCTGTTAGTTCCAGATGATTGATTCGTATTAAGGGTTTTTTTCCTTTTTCCTACCACTAATTGGGGGTGGGGGTGGGCGGACGGTTTCAATTGAAGCTGAATAGCATTCAGCAGAAAAGAAGTCTTTACAATGGATTGTTAGAGTTTTGGGCTTATGTGTGAGCGACATGTTTCAGAATACCAGAACAAAATTGTTTGTCTGGCTATTTGCACGATAATTTCTTCAGGATTGTAGTTGTTTTATCTTTGGAGATTTCATGATGGTACATGGTTCTTTTGTTTGTCTCTTCTTGTTTTAAATTTTGTTATTTCGACGAAGGCATCGGTATAGCATCTAAAACATGCAGTTTGTGTCTCTGTTTTTATATTGCTAGTGAAGGATTGAGCTTTTGATTAGTGTTGGTAAGCTTATTTCTGTCCTGGGTTGTTGCATGTAGACCTCAATCGGATGTAGATTACAGTCTGACTGGATTGAATAGCTGTACTCTGTGATGAATCTGATGGGATGACATGTTTCCTTTGTAACCAAAAGCACGGAAGCTATCGACATAGATTTTATTGTAGTTTTGTCTTTTGAGCAAACTCTGAAGAAAGAAATGCCAATGTAATTCATGTTGTTGTTGTACATGCAACCCATATTTGCACTTTTGGTGAGATCTACTATCAGCATGTCGGACATGATGTACAGATTGGGATTTTGGAATGAGTTTGCCTAAGATTTAGCACATGTTACACAAACATGCTTTGGTCTTTTCTCTTTTAGAGTCAATATCTGCTCTGTTCCTGGCACTAGGGGATTCTGTATTGTATGTCCTCAGTTACAAAAATGGGTGATTTGCTTCCAAGTGGGGTTGATTCGGTGGAGTTGTACCACTTTGAATGCTACCCTTGCTTGACATATTTAGATGATCTTAAAAGGGGAAAAGTACAGGGTTTAAAATGTATATTGATTTCACCCTGGGTCTGGGTTAGGGGAAGATGTTCAATTTATTTTATGTTAGAGACTAGATGTAACGAACACCCTCTCTGTGCACCACTTGTGCTTATATATTTTTGAATGTTGTGGCATATATGATGTCCGTTGCTTGGTAGTAGATATATTCAGGGAGAGAGAATGATGGTTACATATAATTCATCTTTTTATTAGCTTCATAAATATTTAAACTTGTACGCTGTACCTGAGTTTTGTGCACTACATAACATACATTTCCCCCTAGATTCAAGAATGTTTGCAACCCTCTGTGACCTTGTACATGTACATGTGTGTGTAAGTCCTCGCTTTGCTTTAGAATTATATATATACTTTGTCGCGCATAAGCAAAGGGTATGAGATGCTATTTTGGGTGCTTGTGGTTTTCTTTGAAAACATTAATTTGCTTTTCTGTTTATTTACTTGTTTTATCATTTTCTTTCTCTGCGTGTGTCTTAACCTCCAACATTCCAAATTTCTTGAAGGTTATTATTCATGAAATAATCGATGTTGACATGGAAGAAGACTCTGATGACATTATGTTATCTGATAGGGAAGTTGAAACAAGCGCGAAAGGCAAGGTACTTAAGTGTTCTGACCTAATTTATATGGATTCTTGTTACCCTTAATATTCTTTTTAATTTCTTATTTCATGGTTCTATTTGTTAATCAATTATGTACCTAATTCTTGTTCTGTTCCTAACCTGTAGGAACCCTTGTCATATTCTTCACTTGGTTTTAATAGTTTGGCAAATGATGAATCTGGGAGTGACATCCTGATGTCAAATAATGGTGCTGCTGGATTACATGATTCAATTAATGGAGATGATTTGAGCTCTAATATATTCTACGGAGAGGATGAGTGGATCGACACATATTATGATGATATACTATATGACGACTATGCAACTCTTGAATCACATTTTGATCACATGGATATTCCACCCGGAGTCGAGGCGCCATTCCCCTGGTTACCGAGTTGTCCTGGAAATGATTCAAAGGCTCCAGCAACTGGCACTTCAACTAATTTAAGATTGCAACTTCAGTCGGACGGTGTCAATCTCTCCCCTGGCTTGAACTCATCTCAGTCTTCGTGCGCATTGACCCCTGACGAAATGAAAGACCTGACAACTACATGGAGCAATTCAATGGCAGCTATCCAAAAGAAGATCGGTAATCAGCATATGAAGGGGAAACTGCCTTCTAATTGGTTTGAACCTGGTCTAGATCAGACAAAATTGGCCACAAATAATACTTCCAATCTGAGTCCACAACCCTCTAGGGGTTCAATGTGCAAAGCTGGGAAGGAACTTCTGCACTCTTTTGGAAAGAGCAGGAGGAAGCCTCGTTCATCTCATGCTGTCAGTTCCAGCCAGAACAATCAGTTTCCTCCTCCAACTTATTTGGGTACTGTTAGTGGTGGCGGTAGTTATCCTACTTTGAAAATGCCGACAACTGCACCTGGAGGCTATATGCCTGTGTGGCAGGATTTGCCCCTCAACATGTTGGAACCCGCTTTGGGTCCTACAGGATTTGTGCATGGAAGCACATTCAGCAGCTGGGGACAAGATCCTGCCAATAATCAAGATGGAGCATCTTCAGTGGCGACTTCACTGCCCACCAAGGTAGAGCAGAGAAATGTGGATGAAATTCTGCAACATTTTGACCTATTCAAGAAGTTTGACACTGTTGAAGATTATTCAGACCACCACTACTCCAAAAACGGCTCTTCTGCAAAGCAGGTGAACACAAACTCATATGTATTCTAAACTTATTATAGCACATCCTCAACTTCTGTTCTTTATACTCATCTTTCACCTGTGGTACAGCCGCCAAAGAATTGGGCCAAGAGAATACAAGAAGAGTGGAAGATTCTGGAAAATGATTTACCTGGCAAGTTCTGAAAAGTTCCCTGATTAGTTTCTAATACCACCCATCAACGTGATTTACATACATGAAGGAGTGGAAACAATTATTATAGTTGGTTATCCTCCACTTAATAAGTGGAAGGCATTTGTATTGTGCTATAATATAATACTACATCCCATCTGTTGTCTCTTTACATTTGTTAGAGCTAAAGGATTACTTGCTTTCCTAAATTTTAGGATGGAGTTCCTTACTGTATATTCTTCTGCTGCATTCCCACAGATAAAATTTTTGTCAGGGTCTATGAAGCGAGGATGGATCTTCTGCGAGCTGTGATAATAGGTGCAGAGGGAACTCCATACCATGATGGTCTCTTTTTCTTTGATGTATTCTTTCCCAGCAGTTATCCTAATGTTCCGCCGGTATGTCTCTGATTTATAAATTCAAAATATGTGAACTCACCGTCAGTTGTCCAGCACCCTTTTGAAGCTTACTTGCTCCCTTTTGTTGGCAGCATGTCCATTACCATTCAGGCGGTCTTCGAATCAATCCTAACTTATACAATTGTGGAAAAGTGTGCCTGAGCCTTCTTAATACCTGGAGCGGTAGCCACAAGGAGAAGTGGATCCCTGGTGTCTCAACCATGTTACAAGTTTTGGTCTCTATACAAGGGCTGATTTTAAATGCCAAGCCCTACTTCAACGAGCCTGGATATGCGAATCTGAGTGGTTCTATAAGTGGGGAAAAGAAATCTTTGGAGTATAATGAGAGAACATATATATACTCCTTGCAAACGATGGTGTACAACATGAGAAGGCCTCCAAAGGTAATATAAACTCATTTGCCTTTCTACATATGCTCAATTGTGGTAGTTCATTGAGAAATTAATTAAACTCAAAAGTGATTACAGCTATTGTTTTCAACTTCATGTTGACTGTACGATACATTGGTTTTCGTTTGTAGTACTTTGAGGACTTTGTCCTGGGGCATTTCTGCAAACACAGTCGTGACATTCTTGTGTCCTGTAAAGCCTACTTAGATGGAGCTCAAGTTGGTTGTCTTGCTAAAGGGGGCGTCCAGGACGTTGACGAGGGCGACAAGAGCTGCTCGCAGCAATTCAAAAACAAGTTGGCGGAGTTCATCACTATTCTGGTAAATACATTTTTAGAGATTGGAGCCAAGGATTGTCAAGAATTCCTGTCTTTAGCTCAAAAGGAAACTGGACAAGCAACTACCGTTCCTAGGCCAATGAACTTACTCTAAACGCAATCTTCTGACAAATATTCGGCATGGAAGACATGCATGCTAGCCCTTGATATTAGTCGTTGTGACTGATTGAGATTGGTCGGTATGGGGAGTATAGAGCTCACTATTCTTATAACCCCAGAACGCCTTGAATCACATTAGATAATAAAATGTGTATATTTGGATATGATGAGTTCAGCTGGTAATCTAAGTTGAACTTTGGAGCTATAGACCGTTTTGCTCAATCTACTTTGATTGTTTTACTGCTTCTGGGATGAAATGACTTGATTTTTTAAAAAATAATTTAAAAATGACTTCCAAATGACTTTGGGTTCGTTTGGTTAATTTGAGAGGAAAAGGGGAGTGAAAGGAGGAGGGAGAGAGAAAGTAGTATTTTTTCAAGTTGTTTGATATGATTGGAAATGACGGAAATTTCAAGTACTTTTTGTTTGATGTGAGAAAAATAGATTAACAAGAAAGGATAAATTTTTCTAATTTTATTGATAACCTTTCTCTTCATTTTGTATTAGAAAATAAATGAATTAATATTATATTAATATAATTTTGGTATATCAAAAGTTTAAAAACCTTATTAATGAAAATGTTTATCAAAATGAGTATTGTTCATTTGTTTTAAAATTGTTTAATTTAAATAAAATTAAGATATTTTCGATTAATGAATTTGAATTCACACATCAATGTCTTTGTTGGTACCAAAAATAACTTTGTACGCATTGAAGAAGGCACGCATCTCCAATTATTTTATTATTTTTTTATAGTAATTATGTACAATATTATCAACTGAAAAGAGAAAAGAATTAGAGAAAACTTATATATATTTAAATATATATGGGTAATAAAGTATATAAAAATAAAAATTATACTTTTTTTTGTCTTTTTGGCTACTTTTATTTTTCCGCTCAATTTCGAACAAAATTGGACTCAAAAGGAGTTTCATATACATCGAGTTTTACTTTACCTCCATCTCTTCCTCCTAAACAAACACCAAATTATCTCTTACACATTCATTTTTATTTTCGCTTATCTTATACTTCCTCGTTTCACCACAACCAAACACACTCTTCGTGTTAAAAGAATTTGAATTTATACCACAATACATTAAAAATAAAAGTTGAGAATTTGAAACTTTTTATTATACGGGATCATTGAGAAAAACTCAATGATTTTTGTTTTTGGAATTGAAGTCCTTATAAGTTTATGGCAAATTATATCTACATCCCTCAATGTATGATCTATTTTCATAAATTATTTCTACCCTTTGAAAACTACACATATGCTTATTAAAAATATTAAAACCATTTACGTAAAAATCACTCTTATTTTGACTATCAGATGTGATTTATGTAATCATACACTGAATAATTTTCATAAATAAACCATAGATAAAAAAATGATTAGTTTTTATAAATAAACCATAAATTAAGGAGTGTAAATATAATTATTCTAAAATTTATCAATCCAAACACATGACAGGAAATAACTATCTTTGTACAGTCTTAAAATTTGTAAAATTGTGAATTTCCATATATTTGGAGCAAATTTATCTTTGTTACTTGTTAGTCATGTTAGAATAATTTGTTTTCGAATTTCCTTTTTATTTTTTTTTTAACAGAAGGATTGTTCGGTGATCTCGTTCGAAATATGCCACTTTGATTGGATACCTCGATCATGGCCACGTACTCTCTCAAAATTTAGTGATTGGGTCCTGAGGATAAAACACGAACGTAAGGCTTGTCGGGTTCGTCCCCGACAACGACCCTCCGACGCTCAAATTAGAGTTGTTCGAGGTAAAAATATGTGAACTGGAAATTGAAGGTCGAAAATAGCAAATATCAGTTACCTCAAAAAGTAATGCGTCGGGGTATTTATAGGCCCAAGTAGATACTATTACTTGGGCCACGTGTCATCATCAGGGTAACAGGCGTCTTTGATCGGACGGCCTTCCTTGAGTCGGGTCTTCAATTATAAAAACGGGTCTATCTGATCCACAGTATCAACGATGCGCGGATCCTGAACTTCCAAATGATGGAAATATCCTTCATTAAAAGCATTTTCGGTATTTTGCCTAAAAATTGGGTTTTTCCCATCACTCGGGTTCTATATTTTGTCACACATCAATAGATTTTTATAATAAATACTGACAAGTGACTGAAAGTTGTGATAGTCAAACACATTTGTGTAACATAATTTAATTAGTGCAAGAGCCACAACCCACAAAGCTCTATTAGGTAAGTGCTGACGACATTGCCATTTATTTTAATTTTCAAACACGCTTAATCATAACCATCCACAAATGAAGAACGCTTTATAATGTATAGTAATGGAATAAGGATCACTTTCTTTGTCTTTTTCCGAACAATCGTGATTTTGGTTCTCAAACATAGTCATTTATGTATTTTTCATCCTCATATAATTTGCAATTTCAATGGCAATTATTAATTTTTTTAGTATTTTTAGTCATTTCATTAATAAAATCGTTAAAATTGATAGAATTTTTATTTGAAAGGGAAAAGAAAAACAACCATTTTTCTTCTATCTTTTTTGGTTTTTTTTTTTTTCAAGTTTTGGTTCAATATATTCATTTTTCCCATTTTTCTTCATGTTTCAAAAGAGATTAAACTAAAAGGGAAAAAAATGCAATTTACCCCCATGTGATAGAAAAATAAGCAAATACCATTCTGCGAAAAAAGAATTAGCAAATTATTCCATGTGTTTCAGAAAGTGAAGCAAATTACACTCTAATCATTATGATTTAGATAGGGGGAGTAATTTGCTTCATTTTTCAAAATATAGGGCTAAGTTGCTATTTTATTTTTCACAATTTTTTTTTTATTTCTCATATCACAGGGGTAAATTGCATTTTCCCTTAAATTAAAAAGATCAATCTAAGCAACAAATTTTCTTTATAATCTTAACAAAATATTGCTAATAATCTATTTTGTTTATAATCCGATGCCTGCCACATATGTGTAATGCAAAAAAAGCGCATAAATAACTATATTTAAGGACCAAAATCACAATTTTTCCTTTTCCATTTACAATATTGGGTAAATAGCATTATGCACCCTCAAATTATACCATTCTAACACATTGCATCCCAAAATTTAGAAAATAGCATAATGCACCCTCAAACTCAGTTTTCCTCTGCACGATGCATCCTGATCGACATTCCAGTAGAAACACAAACTGGGTTTTTTTTTTCAGTATTTCAAGGGAAAACATTGCAAATAATGAATGCAAAAATCTTTTTGCATTATTTCATCTTTATTTCCCATTCTTTCGGCATATTTTAACCCCTTTGATGTGGATGTGGTTTTGAGTAAGAGAATTATAAGTGAAAATTACCTCGACATATTCATATTTTTCAAATTTAATTTTTTCTACAAAGAGAATTTCTGTGTGATGTCTTGTCAAATCATAAATAGTAAAGTCGGTTTAAAAAATAATATATGGAATATTTATAGTGATATTAAGAATTCTACAGTGTCGGTAGAATGTATATTTTTATTATATGGCTTATATACAAAAAATTATATTTTTGCCTTATAAATAAATAAATATTACTAATATATACATCAGTCACCCACCCACAGCATAGTTTCTTCTTCTCTACTTCTCCACCCCATACTATAAATGGTACAATAAATCCTTCTTCCACATAAATCATCTCTCAGCTTCTCGATCTCTAACTAAATGGTTTTTCGGACAGTTTTATTTTTCTTTCTTTACTTTCTTGACACCAAAAAACACAAGATAGCATTGTTTTAAACTGCGACAATGCACAACTACTTTCCGATGAGCGACGAGGAAAGAGGGGAAGAAACTTACAGTAATGGTCAGATTTTATGTCATGAAGCAAGTGTGAAAATGATGCTAAAAAGAGAACTTTTTATTAAAAAATGATATTTTTTCAATTGAAAAATTTATTTTTCTATGGCCATTTCAACCGAAATATACGTCAGGGTGCACCGTGCCAAGAAAAAGTAAATTTGAGTGCACAATATGTCATTTTTTAAAGTTTAGGGCGCAATTTGACAAAACA
This sequence comes from Sesamum indicum, assembly GCF_000512975.1. Lineage (NCBI taxonomy): Eukaryota > Viridiplantae > Streptophyta > Magnoliopsida > Lamiales > Pedaliaceae > Sesamum > Sesamum indicum. The sequence continues at coordinate 4,575,808 of NC_026158.1, forward strand.
ATCTAATTCGAGGGTGCGAAATGCCAATTCCGATTAATATCTGTGGGCGTGTATTTTGAGGGTTTGCTTCAAGTCAAGGTGGAAACTGTCAAAAGTCTTCGTAGAAATTAAAGTAGTTCCTTTCTTCCACTCCTAGTGTCCAGACTCCCAAGTAAACGTCAACCGAGTGGGACCCCCCACTCCCAACTCCCAAATCTTATCTCTTATCTCTAGAAACAAAAATATTTTAGACTAAGTTTGGTGTAATCGTAGATAGATGATTTGTAGTTTGAAAAATTATGTTTAACACCTTTGAGATTTATTTTTTATTTTTTTTATAATTTATTCCTTAAATTAGTTAAAATTCATCGAATTTACTGATATTAATAAAAAAATTAGAAAAAAAAATTATATTAACATTATTGCATGTAATATAATTCTTTGTACAACTAAAATTACCCTCATACGCCTTTATGCTTTAATGCGTTTGAAAAGGTATATCTTCATTGTTATAAGGGTAATTTAAATCAAAAAAATTTGTCTAACTTGCAATAAGTCAATAATGAGTCAATCGAGGTAAATATCAAATTTTATTGAATTTTTTTTGTTAATATAAGCAAATTTAATGAATTTTGACTAACAGATGGGCTCATTTGTTTGACGAAACCAAACTTCAGGAGCGTTAGATGTACTTTTCCAAACTATAGGGATTTATGTATAATTACACTAAACTTTAGGGAAGAGGAGTGTAATTATCCCAAAATTTTACTATGTTGGGTTTCATTATTGGACAATTTTGAGACAAGACAAAACACACCCAACATTTGCATACTATTTTTTACATCTTATCTCTGTATTTTTTTGTTTTTGTATTTTCAAAGTATAATACATATACACACTTATATATATAAATATGATATAAAAGAAGTACGATTTAGCAATGAATAGTAATTTTTATCTAAAAAAATACAACATTAAATATCCAATATTTAAATATAAAAATATATACAAAAGAGATATGATTTGACAATGAATAGTAATTTTTGTCTCCCAAATTTCAACATCAAACCTACACCACTTATTAGCCAGAATGTGATTGTTTAAATTAATTATATGATAAATACATCATATATAATATGATCGATATATAATTAAAAAAAATATAATTTTATTATATTAAATTTATAATTAATTTAATTTGATGGAACTGAATTTGAATAAGTATTATTGGTGAAGTTGGTCTAGTTGTACTGGCTTCATCCCAGCTGACAGCCGATCCCATTTGCCGGTCATCAACTTCCACGAAAGACAACCTCAGGAAAACAACATGCAAATTGACCTCTGACTTTACAAAGACCAAAGCTAATCGGACAATTTCAAATATAAGTTGAATAATCTGAGATTAACAACAACAAAATCCTCTCCTTTTTCTTCTTGAATTTTCAGTTTTTGTCCAAGTTAGAAGAACAAGAACCCCTTCTCCTAAAATGTCATCTTCTTTGTTCTACACCTCCCTATGCTTCTCTCTTCTCTCTTGTATCTTCATCCCTCCAGCTTTTTCCATCTCATCATACACCCATCACTGTTCTTCCACTGTCATTGAATCCACCACTAATTTCCCTACTCAAATCCACTCTGTTCCCCGTTTCTTTTCTTCTTATATCATCGGTGGAGACACGCTTCTGGGCACGAAACCAGCGAACCAGTCGTATTACTATGTTGGAAATACTGTCAGGCTCCGAGTTCTGCCCAATTCCTATAAAACCATCGAGGGGGGCGTCTACAAGGTCGAAGCTTCCTTATCCCTCCGCTCTCCTTACTGGTATTATAGTAACAGAACTCGAGGGAATCACGGGTATGGTGGATCTTCGTCTTATTACCGTAGGAGTAGGAGGGTTCGTGGGTCGATCAGGTTTTCTTTGAGTGGGTTCTGGTCGGAGACTTCGAGGAAGCTTTGTATGGTTGGGTCGGGTTCTGGGGAGGTTGAGGAGGGCAAGAATGTTAATCTTGATGCTGTTCTTAAGCTTCACTTTGCTAGTGAGAATCCAGATATATACACTAGTGTTGCGAGCGGGATTCTGGAGAGCGCAGGCTCTGCCAATGATCCGGGCTACTTTGACCCGATTTTGATGTTCAGTTTCCCTGATTTTCCCAACTATAACTACTCGTTGGTGTCGGAAGAACTCGGTGGAGGGAGTTCGGGTGGTTCTGAGGTTGTGAAAGGTGAGAATCTTAGCTGGGAACCGTCGAGGATTTGTTCGGTCTTGACATGGAGATCGATGGTGTTGGAGTATGCAGCGGATTGCAAGGGGAGTCAGCATTGTTCTCCACTTGGTGGTGCTAATGGATTCTTGCCTGGATTTCTGTCCCTGCAACCAATCCAGTGTTCAGGGGATGAAAGAAGGTTGAGGTACTTGGCGATGTTTCAAAACACCAGTTATGTTGATATGAGTTTTGGGCTTGATTCGACGTTGATTGGAGAGGCGGTGTGGGACGATAAGAACCATCAGCTGGTTCTTGTTGCATGTCGAGTCTTGAACCCTGTTAGCGATTTGGGGAGTACGGTGGGGGATTGTATGTTTAGGTTGACCCTGAGGTATCCTTCAATTTGGACTATAAGAAATGACACTCAGATCGTTGGGCAACTTTGGAGCAACAGAAGTGTTGAGGATTCCGGGTATTTTAGGAACATTGATGTCAGGAGTTATGATGATCATTTGGTTGTTTTTCCATGGCTGAGATACGAGTACACGGAATTGGAGAGGGCAAGAGGTTCTTGCACTGTGAAGAAGACTGGTAAGAAGGGGAGCGTGTATCCGGACGGCCATTCCTATGATATGCGGTTCGATATGTCTGTCAAGAATGCCAAAGGCAAACAGTTTGCTTGGGGTTCTGCGGTGCCTGTTTCTGTTGGAGATCAGTTGTATGAAACACGCAATATGCTTGTTGCGGTAGACTCTGTGGCGTTTGCTCCTGGATTTGCAGCTATTTCTGAACCTGAGATGAGTGCCAATAAAGGTCCTTTGAATATCAGCTACCGAATAAGCATCAACCCTTATCCTGAAGTAGAATCCAGTGACTTGTTTCGTGCCCTCAACCGGTCGATGAATCTTCAACATGTAGTCGAGATCACAGCTGAAGGAGTGTACAGTGCTGAGACAGGATTCCTATGCATGGTGGGCTGCAGAAAGTTGCTGTCACATGATCAGAACTCCAGAAGTATTTCCAGAGACTGTGAGATTCTTGTGGAAGTCGAGTTTGCTGCATTGAATGGAAAAACAGACGGTCGTACCAAGGGAACCATCAGAAGCACTCGAGCAAAAGACGATCCTCTTCATTTTGAGGATTTGAGCATGTCCTCTTCTGTATTCTACACTGAGATGGCTGAACAATCAATATGGAGAATCGACCTAGAGATAACCATGGTCTTGGTATCTAACACGTTTTCGTGCATCTTTGTTGTGCTGCAACTCTTGCACGTGAAACGAAATCCTGAGGCACTCTCTTGCATTTCACTCGTCATGCTTGTGATACTCTCCATGGGGTATATGATCCCACTAGTGTTGAACTTTGAAGCCCTGTTCTTGGGAAGCCACAACAAGCAAACGCTACTCCTCAGCACTGGCGGATGGGTTGAAGCTAACGAAGTATCCGTTCGTGTGATAACGATGGTGGCATTCTTGTTACAAATACGCTTAGTCCAAATGGTCTGGACAGCAAAACGCAACAACAGTAACGAAAAAGGCTCATGGACTGCAGAGAAAAAGGCCGTTGCCGTCTCATTGCCAACGTACATTTGCGGTGGCTTGCTCACATTACTAGTAAACTGGACAAGAAACAGATACGGCTATCAAGTAGATAGCTCTTCATACAATGTTTTAAAGAGACATTCTCTTTGGGGCGACTTAAGGTCGTACGCTGGTCTGATTCTTGATGGTTTCCTTCTCCCACAAGTCCTGCTCAATGTCTTCATGGGTTCAGCTGAGAAAGCTCTCTCTCATCCATTCTATGTCGGTATCAGCGCCGTCCGATTGGTGCCCCATGCTTATGATCAGTACAGGGCACACAATTACCCGGCATCATATGTCAACGGGACATACTACTATGCAAATCCAACCGCGGATTTTTACTCCACAGCCTGGGACGTTATCATCCCGTGTGGAGTTATCGCGTTGGCGGTAATCGTTTTCCTGCAGCAGCGGCGCGGCGGCCGGTGGATTCTTCCTCAGAGGTTCAGGGAGTTGGAGTTGTATGAGAAGGTGCCTGTTGTTAACACTGAGTGAAGACTGTATAGCGTAGCAGAAATGATCTTCTCATGAAAATATTATGTTTTCAGTTGAACGAAAAAGACACGGTTGTTTTCCCTTTTGGCAGCCATAATCGTGTAAGAAGTAACGTTTTTTCCATGGTTGAAAGTTGTAGCATTAGCGTTTTACGTGCTCTTACCAGTAATTACAATTTACAGCATACCGAATTATTGTAGAGTAATATTGAACTAAAACACTAACAAATATTAAAAAAAAAAAGCAGGACATTGACAGTGCGTTCACAAAAGGTTTGGTGTAGTTACATTTAAATTTTTGGGTAAATTACATTTTTGGTCCCATAAGTGGATCCAATTTCAATTTTAGTCTCATACTAAGGGCAATTCACATATTTGGTCCCATAAGTGGATTTTTTTTTCAATTTCAATCTCGGTTGGGGATTTCCGTTAAAACTTGACGTCTGCTGCTGAAATCTGTTAGGTGCTGTTAAATATGAAGGGAAAACATGGAGAATTGGAGGGGAAATCAACAACTTGGTGGGAAATTACACTATACCCTCTTCCTTCTATTTAAGTCTCATTTCTTCATTTCTCTCTTGCATTTAGTAGAAAAAAATCTCTCAAAATATAGCTACTAATAGAGAAAATTTTTGTCATTGTGGAAGGCTTGCGATTTTGAAAACCTCATGGACCGACGACAAATCCGGGTCCATTTAAAGGGTGTTGTTAACCATAACATAATATTACGTACAAAATTACATATTGCCGATTACAAAACAACATAATGATAGAGTAAAAAATACAGATTACATATCCTAAAATAGCAACCTAATATTGCCGAATACATGAAAAATTAGAAAAATATACTCCAAAGAAAATTGACAAAGATTCAACCAAAGCAATATTTAAACAACACCATAAGCCAAGATACAACCAAAAAATAAACTAAAACAGTTTGTCTTCGTTGCATCTGTGCAGTTTTGTCCTTCATTCTATTTAGTTTTCGAAGTAATCCGGGTATGGTAACCTTAGCCCTAGCACACATCGATGGGTTTTCCCAACGAAAAAAACCACATCCGCTTCTTTTTTTCGTACACCCAAAAAACCTCCTACCTGGATTGTCGTCGGTCCATGAGGTTTTCAAAATCGCAAGCCTTCCATAATGACAAAAATTTTCTCTATTAGCAGCCATATTTTGAGAGATTTTTTCTACTAAATGCAAGAGAGAAATGAAGAAATGAGACTTAAATAGAAGGAAGAGGGTATAGTGTAATTTCCCACCAAATTGTTGATTTTCCCTCCAATTTTGCATGTGTTCCCTCTATATTTAACAGCACCTAACGGATTTCAGCAGCTGGCGTCAAGTTTTAACGGAAATCCCCAACCGGGACTGAAATTAGAAAAAAAATCCACTTATGGGACCAAATGTGCGAATTGCCCTTAGTATGAGACTAAAATTGGAACGGGATCCACTTATGGGACCAAAAATGTAATTTACCCTAAAATTTTTGTAGTTTGAAAAATTATATCTAATATTTATGATGTATGTTTTCATATAACAAATAAGTTCTTCCATTAGTCAAAAATTAACTGAATTTGCTAATATTAACAAAAAAACTGAATAAAAATCGGTATATAACATCGATTGACTTATTGCAGGTCAAATAAATTTTTCTCGACTAAATTACCCTTATATATGTAAAAATATACCTCTTCATATGTATTAACTCATAAAGACGTATGAGAATTATTTGATCATAAAAAATTTTATTTAATTTGCAATAAATCAGTAATAAGTCAATGTGGGTTAAATATAGAATTTTTTTTTCCAATTTTTGTTAATATCAACAAATTTAGTGAATTTTGACTAACAAAAAGACTTATTTATTAGATGAAAACAAACCTCAATGATGTTAAACATAATTTTTTAAACCATAAAAAAATTTACGTGTTATTACACCAAATTTCAATATCCTAAATAAAAAAGAAAAAAAATTAATAAAATAACTATTAGAAAAAAACCCATCAAGGGGCAGGCCCAAGCCCAAGAGCCTCCACGATCCGTCTACTTGGTAGACAAGTCGCCTCCAAGGAGGCACAATTGATAAGTGGCTAGGGTTCTATAAGAAATTCTAGCTTTGATTTGGACAAGAATTTTTCGTATTCGCATATCAACTCGATCAGAAGTCTACCCACGTATTAATAATTTTTAGTTTTGTGATGTGGATATTTAAAGAAATTTGTACGGCAAACGTAAGTAAAAGTTGAACATATTTAAAAATAAAAATAAAAAACTTAAAATTAAAATATTTGTAAAACAACTTTTACCAGAATATTACAACAAAATACTTACAAATTTCAATTTATATCAGTTAAAAGTAAAAAATAGACATATTTTTCAAGTTATATTCCGTTCATTATTTATGAACATTTTTTTCAACTTATATTCAGTAATAATGGAGCATATACTTATTTTTAACCTACCCAATAATGGTACTAATATATAAAAAAAGAATTAATGAAAATAAGAAAACAAATTTGGAAAACATAATTTACAGCTAAACAAACGATTCTTTGTTCGATTTATTCGAAAAATACATGTTATTCCGCTGTTGCAGGCACGGGGCTCAAGAACCGCGCTTCCAAGAGCAGACATCACATCACTGCCACGCTTCCCTCTCTGGTTTCTCTTGCCAAGAATTCCAAATGCCGCTCACCGATCCATCCTCATCCTCGACCCCTAGCTCCACCAGGTCCTTGATTGTCCACGGACTTGCCGCCGGAGCGGCCGCTGCGCTGGCGCTCGGCGCCCAAGCCTACCTATTTTCTCGCCGATCCGCCAAGTTCCGGAGCCGGGTCATCGGGATTATACCAGCAAGATTTGCCTCCTCTCGGTTCCAGGGGAAACCCCTTGTTCACATTCTTGGGAAGCCGATGATCCAGGTATTTTTTTGATTCATCATTTTTCGTAATTTTAATAGAGTTACAGCTTTTCTATTTCAGTATATTGCAATCTTTCTTCTTTTTAGGATTTTTGTTGTAGTTCTCTTTGCTTATTGGCTCCTATGGCATTGTCAAGAGTTGTTTGTCACTTGGTGTGGATGCGTTTTGGCGCGCGTTTTGTGTTCAATTTATGTGTAGGCTATAAGAACATAGAAATACATAATGGAAATCATTCTGGACGCTGATATATGGGCATGATTGCTCCTTCCTGGTTTGATTCTTTGCAGAGAACATGGGAAAGAGCAAAATTGGCGACATTGTTGGATCATGTAGGTATAGCCCCAGTTCATTTTAGCTATGTGTCTTTTGATATGTATACTCATAAAGTTCTATATTTTCTGCACTGTTGTTTCTTAGGTTGCTGATTTGGTGATCTGTTATCCGTATAGTTGTGGCGACAGATGATGATAAGATTGCTGCGTGCTGTAAAGGATTTGGTGCTGATGTGGTGATGACATCAGAATCTTGTCGAAATGGTACAAGCCGTTCGCTGTGCCGTTCTTTTAATTAATATGGTTCTATTGACAATTTCATTAATTTTTGGTGTTTTGGCTGGAGATATATAGGCACTGAACGCTGTAATGAAGCACTTCAAAAGCTTGGAAAGAAGTATGATGTTGTTGTCAATATT
>NC_026158.1:4583694-4601764 GCF_000512975.1 Sesamum indicum
ATAGACGGAATTGTCAAAGCCCTGCAGGTAAAATGGTTTTCACTTGTGTTCTTGACAATGTTGACAGCAGTCTGAGGTAAAAATTGGGAATTAGCTTATTACAATCAAATAAGTTGAAGCCGTAAGAGTCTTGAAGGTTGCATTTCATTTTCTGCAACTTCATTGTTGTATGTGCCAATGTCTTCCGGTGGATGTTTATTGGTTCTTAGTATGTGTATGGTCTAGTGACCTTTTGCAGATAGATTATGCGATTGTTTTGATTATAGAAATTTGTGCTTCTGAGTAGTCATCTTGCTGATGCCTTCAGGAAGATTTTAAAGCAGATTGATTTTATCTACAAATTACAAATGTTAATATGAAAATCTTGGAGAACTTGGATTGGTAATGACCATAAGTTCAAGAGGTCAAATCTCATGAGAAGGTAAATTCAGTTTTACTGTTGATATCTATTTGGTTACAGGAATTGCTATTCTGAAACTTGCTAGATCCATGGAAACTGTAGGATTTGGTCTGAACCGTGCATAATATTGACAGCAATTAAGGAAATACTCTTCTAATTCCTTGTTGATATGGAATGGCAAAAATAAACTGTAAGAGAGACTATTAGAGATTAAAATTTTTAGGTTGGTTAGAAAAAGGTTTCGGAACGGGAAAAATAAGGTTCTGCTTCTTTTCATGCAGACATGGTATCATGGTCACTACATGCAACTAAAACCAATTTGTGGCTCATGCAGGCTGCTCCTGATGCAGTCTTCAGCACTGCAGTTACGTCCTTGAAACCTGAAGATGCTCGTGATCCGAATCGTGTAAAATGTGTAGTAGATAACCGTGGATATGCAATTTACTTCTCACGAGGACTTATACCATTTAACAAGTTGGTTCTTCTCTAAGCTATACCCCCTATATTTGTGCTTGATCTCTCAGAATTGCATGATCAACTGTTAATAATTTGATTAACTCTATGCATGCAGATCTGGAAATGTCAACCCCCGATTTCCATATTTACTTCATCTGGGAATTCAGGTTGTGCACGCATCACTCATGTACTTGCAATGAATTTATGTAACTGATTATAATGGATATTTATATTATATATTCACAGAGCTATGATTCAAAGTTTCTCAAGATATATTCAGAGCTACCACCAACTCCGCTCCAAATGGAAGAAGATCTAGAACAGCTGAAGGTGCTTGAAAATGGATACAAAATGAAGGTGTACAACACCTTTTGCCCTTGTTACTTCTACTAATCTCTGCGTCTTCTTCTCTCATTGTTTATTTTCTTGTGAACTTGTGTGGAGACCTTGAAACTTCATTCGGATACCATTCAAACATTTGAAAAAGTTAATAAACGCACCCAGTTAAGATTGTGTTTGGATTGGAAGATGTGAAGTTATGTTTCGAATCAATAATAACAAATCCAGTAAACTCGTTTAGATAATTTGTTAGAATGGAATTCAAAGCTTTTTGCTCCCATTTTGAGCTAGTCAAATTCAAATCCTTCACATCTTACAGAAGTTGAGAAGACCCGATACTTATTCTAATTATTTTCCTCCTGTGCAGGTGATCAAAGTAGACCATGAATCCCACGGTGTTGATGTCCCGGAAGATGTAGATAAAATAGAACACTACATGCGTCAAAGGAACTTGTGTTAGCAGTATAATCGCACAAAAACGTAATAGGCGTCCTACCATCGCCTTATTTTTTGTTCTGAACAATGGCCTCTACAGAGAACTAAGCAAGCAATTATCGGCATCTGAAATATACTGTTTTCCCTTTCTGGAGTTGTATACATTATGCCTACGTTGTAATTTTACCAGACTCTACCAATGTAAGTTTCCTCGACTTGTAAGAGCCGAGACATTTAAAACTTGAACCTTAAACTCTTCTTCTGATTATCTTTCCCTTCTTTTTGAGCTCTAAAATATTGTATGAATATATTGTTACGAACCGATCAAAACGTCCTTTATAATTAATAAAAGATTCAATCGAGTTGAATTTGTTGCCATTGCCTACTTAATAGAATTCAAACTCGTCAACATATTGTCCAATTTGATCGTTGTAGTTGTCATTTATACACTATGTTTTTTTCTTCCTCCCCATACATGTCTTCATTTACGCACACTCATGATTTGAACTCAAAATTTTTAATAGATCTTAAAATCCAAACCGTTGATTGTTTCATACGGTACATTTATACAATACTTAAGTCGAGTCAAGTCCCTGTACTAGGTATGTTAAATGGCCCATAGTGTTCGAGCCGAAACTAGAGATGACAATGGGAGGGGTCTGAATCTGAGACCCCTCGAGTTGGACTTAGTGAACTCGATAGACTTAATTAATACTTTTAAATAATTTATTTGGGGACTCGCCTAATGCTTCAAAATCCTTCCCAACTACAGCGGTTTCGATCGAGGTCTGGGCCTAGGTGAAATTGAGGCTCGTTGCCATCCTAGCCCAGCCCAAAATCGGAGGCCCAATCCAGTAACTGAAGGGGAAGTGAGAGTGAGGCCCACATGATCCATATCAAACTATTCCTCAACCATCCAAACGTAAGAGATTTGTCTCCGTACCCCACAATCAAACAAACTTCACTCAGCCACACTCTTTACTTCCCCTTCCCTTCACATTTATCCTCAAATATCCCATACACACACACACCCCACTCTCTGTGTGAATATTTGGTTATCCATTTGTCTCGCCATGGCTGGTCTGCTGGAAACCCGGATCCAGCTCCGCCCGCTTCTCCGAGTTCAGAGGACTCAAGATCCAGTCCACTCGCTCATCGGCAAAGCTCAGGTCCACATCCAAACTCGCTCGCCGTGGTAGTAGAATCGTCTGCGAGGCGCAGGACACAGCTACTGAAGGTTTGGGTTCGCTTATGCTGATTAATTCTTTTAGCGGGGATTTGTGCTGCTTGTAGTTTACCTTATTCAGATTGGGCTGAGAATCTGTTGTGTTGTAGTAGCGTCCTGCTTAGTGTTGTTTTAGCTGGAATACGGTTGATAGAAGGGATGAAGTTTGTGTTTAATTGAGTTATGTTCTTGTACGATATCTGGTCGAATTGATGGGACAGGAATTTGGAGGACGCTGTTGTATTGAGCGGTGACATATATTTGGCCCCCACGTTACCAATTTTAGGAAGGGATGGAAGTGGTGCGGATGAGACATCCCCTGGTTTAGGTTTCTTGATTGGCGTAAAATAGGTTTGTTTGATTCTTTTGGTGTATTTCTGACTTGTCACATTCTTTCAGAGTTAACACAATTTACATTCATCAAGTAGATTAAAATTGAGATATACAGTTCAGAGAGTTCCGGTATCTGACTAACGGTAAGTTAGTGCTGGAATATCCAAAGTGTTTATGTGTTTGGTTGTACTAATTGATTATAGGAGAATTCTGATGATGCAAATGATTTAGCAGCGTTCATGAACGAACACTCTTCTGGTATTGGTTGTCGTTTCTAACTTCTAGCTTGGTGCATTTTTACTAGTTGTTAAGCATTCATGGCATAAATAATATGAATCTAATTCTTCCAAAAGCATGTTGATGTGATTCACTTGTTTTTGGTAATGTTATACATAAATTACAACGGCTGCTCATTAATTCCTTGAAAAACTGCAGTGCCTGCTGTTACTGATTCAAGTTGGCAGTCATCTGTGCTCGGATCTGATTTACCCGTTTTGGTTGAATTTTGGGCACCGTGGTGTGGGCCGTGTCGCATGATCCATCCCGTCATCGATAAACTGGCTAAGCAATATGCTGGAAAGCTCAAATGCTACAAAGTTAACACTGATGAGAGCCCTTCAATTGCAACCCAGTATGGGATCCGAAGTATTCCAACCGTCATAATCTTCAAGAATGGGGAGAAGAAAGATGCTGTCATCGGAGCGGTTCCAGAATCAACATTAACAAGCTGCATAGAAAAGTTCTTGTAGAATGGACAATAAGTGTATACATATGTTCTCAGGGAATATCAAGCTCTCTTTTATTTGTTTCTTTCCTTCAGCATATGACATTGCAAAAAAAATGGCTCCAATAAACCTTATAAGCTCCTGTATAGTTGATGCCGCTGTCTTTTGTTTTTCTTGTTCAAGATAATGTTAGTTGTTAATGATTCATACTTATAATGCTGGCTTCATATTTCTATGAACGAGTTTGCGTTCATACTGTTTACTTAGATTTCTGGCTTAATGAGATGATACCATGAAATTTATCTGCAAGATGTCCATTCTTAGTGCACTGCTTTGCCATCTGCTAAGGGGGTTGCTGGTGTTTGCAAATTGCAATTGTTTAAAATAAGCGTTTGTATTTATTTGTCAAGGAATGATGTCATCAGAGATAGAGTACATGGATTGTGCTGATAGTTTCTAATGGTGGAATGGTAAAAGGATTAAAGTTGCTATATTTTTGGGTTAACCACGCCTCATTTAGCAAGATGAGGCTCAAAAATAAAAGTGTCATGACAAAATTGAAATGATTCAATCTTATGGGACTAATAATACAATTTTCTGTGTTTGTTTGAATGCAACCAAATCTGAAGCTAAATTGCTTTCCTCGTCTCACAAAATAAGCGGTTTACACTTTTGCTCATTTTTTTTTACAGAAACTTTTAAGCGGCCCCAACATTTATTCTTTGTCTCACATTTAGTCTTAAGGCCGACTCTTTGTAAAAAAATAAAAAAGCAAACGGTAAAAACACGTGGATTTGTATGTGTATGGCTTGGATGGAAAATTGACTCATGGGCATTTCATGTGGGCCATATAGAAGGGAAAAATGGTGTCATTCCCCATTTTCAATTTGCTTTGTTCTATTTTTGGAGGAGAAACAAAGCAAAACAAACTGAAATGAGGCCAATGATTGTGATTTTTGGTCCTCAAATAAAATTGTTTGTACAATTTTTGATCCTCAAATAAAATTATTTGAGAATCAAAACTACATAAATGATTTTGTTTAAAGATCAAAATCATATTTATTCCGAAACAAGGGGTACTAAGGGAAAAAGTGCTAATTTTCCCTCCTCAATGGCCCATGTGAGATGTATATGAATTAATTTTTCCCACTGAAACCTTAAACCAACGGCCACTTACAAATCACATCCATCCATTGTTTGCTTTTTGACGAAAAGGTGGCTTTAGGACTAAATGTGAGGGGAAAAAATCAAGAAAGCAAAAAGATTTAGACCGTTATTATTTGGGGGCGAAAGATGCAATTCTGCCAGAACCTGAAAACAAAGTCGAACCTAAACTGACAACTTCTTTTACTGTGTTCTCATATTTGTATAATATATAATATATAAGTGGATGGCTTGACAACAGCATTTTCTGCAAGAAAACAAGAAAATTAGACTGATAACAAGAGGAAGAGGAAATGTGCTTAAAATGGTTCAACAACTTAGATATGTAGAAGAAAACGAATTGTCTTTAAATTTGATATAATGATGAATGTCTTTCTTTTTTTAAAAAAATTATCAATATTTCCTATAATATATATGGCCTAAAAAAATTTGGCCCATGTAAAAATAAAGAACCTCAACGGCTTAATAGGGTCCATGACATTAGAAGAAGAAAGGAAAGTTCAAAGGTTCTCCCGTTAGCCCAACAATCCACACGAGGGGACTCTCGGATTTGGTCTAAGTATGTGGCCCAGTAATGATGATCAGGTAAAGCCCATACACAGTTGTGCACACATGGCATTCACCTGGATTGCCACGCATGACACTTAGCCCACGTAAAAGACGCGTGTCAAGGGAGGTCCTCTCAAAGCCCTAGACTCATCGAGCAAAAAAGACTCCTTATTGACTAAGAATCCTCAATGGTGAAGAATCCCCCTCGACTTGAAGTCATACTCTCCTCAGCAAGATTAGCAAGAGATGAGATTAGATTATGGCTTATCTGCTTGTGCAGAATCCTACCGAAGGTTGACACCTCGTATAAATACAGGTTTGATCCCCAGGTAGGGGACACCTACCAGACGCTGGAATATTGCTGTCAAACTCTTATTTTGCATCCTATTTGCATTCTTAACACGATTTTTCACGAAATTTATCACCATATCACGATTTCTTATTACGGTTTACTCCATAGCAATTATTGTCTCTTAAATCATATACCAACTTGAGCATTAGAGTGTTAACGTGTTGTTTTGTAAATTCAGTTTCTCAAGTTCTTTTATCTCTTGGCCCAAGTCCAGATTCTAAGTCCACGCATGTTGGATCTGTACTATTCTCGCACCCATTACCCTGATTTATAGCATCTAAAACTAGCTTAATCCGTTAGCCTCCATTAAGCCTTCATTTTTCTTTTTGTGGTAAAATGATTAGATTCATCTCGTCTGATTTGTTCACAGATTTTCATTTTTCTTTAAAAAGAAGGAAAAATACAAGGGTAAAATTTACAATTTCAAATCTTCCATTCAAGAATTATATAATTTTTTAAAACATTATATAGTATTTATAATATTACAAATAATAAATAAATATATATAATTATATTAAATTTTATAAGAACTCATTGTAAATTTAATCAAATGTCAAACATGGCCGAAAGGTCAAAACTGTTGGGTTGTTTTGCCACAAAAGTCCACGCACATTGTAACCCACAAACTGTGCAAAAATTTGAAACACGCTGCCTAAGTTTATATATATACATATATATATATATATGAGCAATTGAAGTACATTTAATATAGGTGTATAATTTAAATTTTTTTATATTTATTTATTAAATAAAAAAGAAGAAAAATAAATAATTGATCAAAATGAATAAAATAAATTAATTCTAAATACATATGCATAAAAATTATGAATAAAACTAAGAGTAAATTACAATGATTTCCCCTGAAATTTGACATAATTACAATGAAATATAATTTTTTTATTTTTTTATAATAAAAAATAATTAACCCATGGTTTGAGGGGGCGAAGTGCAATTTACCCAAAATTAACACTCATAGTAATAATGGATGGAGAGATTGGCGGCGTGATGAGAAGGACGAGGCCCACAGGCACGTGTAATACACTAAACTCACGCTCCCCTCGAATTTATTATCGCCTGCTACGCGGTGTATTAACCCACGGCCTTCTCCAGCTTTATATATTTCCGATCTCCGAGAGGCCAAATTCCGCAGCTCTCTCGCCGGACTCCGTGTTCCTATCATTTGTTAATTCCTCCATTTCTTGAGAAAATTAGGGAATTATTTTCTGTTTTCGCTTCTGGATTCTCATTTTCCATTGCTTTAGTCAGGTATGGACGTTCTTGTTCTCATTTGTGTGTTTGTTTAAGGTTTTCCCTTTTTCTGTTTCTCCGTTAATTCTGATGCTTGTTTGTGATTGATCTGCTGTGGTGTTTCGTCACGGTGATCCAGATCTGACGCATTTTGATCGTTTTGGTGCTTTGATGCATTATGGATGAATTTCTTGGATGCTTTGAATTGATGAAAAGTGTGGGAATTAGGATTCTTTTGTTAGATTGTTCACTCAAATTTCAGCTCTTTTCCTTCTCTTTAGGCATTTCTTTCTAGTTGTTGCATTGTGGTATAAGCTACTTTTTTCCGTTGATTTTTGTTTCCTAATTCCTTCGTCGGAAGCGAATTGAAGAATGCAAAGTGTTTGATGATTTTGTTTTAAGCTAGTCAAGTATATGCCTTTACGACTTTTGATGGCATTTATGTTCTTGAACAGATAGCATTTATGTTCTTGACTTTTTATAAAACCAGGTTGCAGGGGCCTTACGATTCGAAAAGAGGAGAAAAATTTCATGAAGTTCGTACCTCTGTGCCCTTTGGTGCATTAATGAATGTTCTAACCTTTTAAATGGCTATTGGCTTTAGAACTCTAAAAGTTTAACAATCTTGGGGCCCTCATCTAGATGAATTTGTAGAGGATGCTTCAAGTTCTTTCACATTCTCTATTGCTGCTCCCTCTAAAATA
This sequence comes from Sesamum indicum, assembly GCF_000512975.1. Taxonomy (NCBI): domain Eukaryota; kingdom Viridiplantae; phylum Streptophyta; class Magnoliopsida; order Lamiales; family Pedaliaceae; genus Sesamum; species Sesamum indicum. The sequence continues at coordinate 4,591,625 of NC_026158.1, forward strand.
GGTTACCAGGTACCAAGTGTTATCTTTCTGGGAAAATCGACGTAAACATCTGGGTTCATCTATCTAACACATAGTTACTGAAATCATTGCCTATGGTGTCTTAGAGGCTGAGTTCATGTGTCAAATATAAGTTAAACAAGAACACTCAAAACTATGGTTAGGTTTTCCAATCCGAAGACAGGTCAATTTTGAGTAGGGCTGTTCAGTTCGGTTAATTGAATCGAATTTTATAAAACAAAAATTAAAAAAAAACTGTTGTATTTTTATTTTTAATAAAAAACATAAAATGGTAGAATTTTTATAATATAATTTATATATAATATAATAAAGTAAATTGTAAAGTAATATATAATATAATAATATGTTCATAATATAATTTCTTATTTATAAAATATCAAATATAAAAAATATATCTATTTTTAACAATTCGGTTATTCAGTCGGTCTAGTTAAAGTAACCAAAAAAACCATACCGACCGAATTGTACCAATTTCTTTTTTTTCATAATAACCGAATACCGAAAATTTGGTTCGATCGGTTTTCGATTGGTTAATCGAATTTTGCACACCCCTAATTTTGAGAGATGTTAATAGGTTTAATTGCTCATGAATGTGTAGATTTCTTCTCATTCCATTTATCGTTGGGTTTTTGTTTCATATTTTCGTTTTCTTCTTTTCTTTAACTGCCAATTATTTATTTTTTATGTTTTGCTTTTGCCAACATTTTTGGAATTTGGACACTCATAAAATAGGTCGTTTCCTACAAGAGTATGACTAATATTGAGTCTATCCAAATTTTCAACTGGTGATGCTAGATGATAGTTACTAATGCGCCAGGCACTATAAAACATCGTAATCTTTCAGTTTGGTTAAAAGTTTGTCTGAGAGAGAGAGAGAGAGAGAGAGAGCATATTGGAAGTGAAAGCTTGTGCTCTTTTATTGAATGATCCAGCCTAGCAAATTGATATGTTTTGATCCTTTCGCAACCTTGACTACTTATCTGATGAGAGCATATCCAGTGTAATCTGGCTTTATGTGTTGTTATTATATTTGAGTTTTGGCTTTGATTGCATTATTAACTTTTGATTAGTGGAGATGCAAGTGGCCCACTAGTTTTTCTATAAAATATATTTCAAGAAGCTACCCTCTGCACTGACATATTGACATTTCCTGGATCCTTTTCTGTTTCTATCATACTAATATGCTAATGCAGGTGAACATGTTTCCCCCTAATATTTCTTTTTCCATGTTCTTTCTTTATGCAGTCATCATGGCTCTTCAACAGAACTTTGGTGCGGTGCATGTTGAATCTGAGGGCCATGTCCCACATAAACAAAAAGGGGATTCAATGGCACAGCCAGCTACAGTGCCTGAAAATTTGAATGGATGCTTTGATTGCAACATTTGTTTAGATTCATGTCATGAACCCGTGGTAACCCTCTGTGGTCACCTGTACTGTTGGCCATGCATTTACAAGTGGCTCCATGTTCAGAGCTCCTCTTTTGAGTCAGATCAACGTCCTGAATGTCCTGTTTGTAAGGCTTACATCTCTACTTCCTCACTGGTTCCCCTCTATGGCCGAGGTAAATCACCATCCGAGTCTGAAGCCAAGAAACCCCAATTGGATTTGACCATACCCCACCGGCCACCGGCACTTGGGATGAATGCCCTGCTTGCTGCTGCTGCAAGTTCAATTTCTTCTAATTCAAATCAGCAAAATAATCCGAACCCATTTCTGCCGGAAAACCCTGCATTTCATCAACAGCGATACTTTCCCCATCCATTCAGCAGTTATACTTCAATCGCACCTCCAATACTTGGAAGCCCGACAACAACCAGGTTATTTAATCCTACAATTAACATGGTTGGTGAAATGGTATTTGCTGGAATATTTGGGAGCTCGGAAACAAACTTGTTTGCTCATCCATCTTCAAATTCGCACCCTTTCCCAGAAAATGGTAGCCCAAGGGTAAGAAGGCAAGAAATTCAATTAGACAAGTCACTTAACAGAGTATCCATCTTTCTTTTCTGCTGCCTTGCTCTGTGCCTTCTCCTGTTTTGAGTTTTCTTTTCATTCTTGTATAGCTCTGTATAGATCGACCATCATGCTGGATTGCAGTTGAGGATAGAGTATATGTATGTAGTTTTGCTAGAGCTTAGCATGAAACCCTTGCTGTGAGGAATGAGATTTTCCTCCTGTACATACATACTTCAGTAGTACAACAAGGGTATTGGCACGGCTTGTTGTGTCTCTTTGGTTTGACATACTTCAGTAGTACAACAAGGGTATTGGAATTGCTTGTTGTGTGTCTCTTTGGTTTGATTGGGAGTTGCCTGAACAGCATTGTCCGCACCCACACCTCTACTTTTGTTGGATCTGTTTCTGTATCATGAAGATGCTTGAATTATCAAATCTTTGTCATAGTTGTGCTTTGGTCTCTTCCCCTTTTCTTGATCTACTTTCCATGTCGTTGAATCAGCAATCCATGCTTTACTTTACGGAAGACCCTTGTAATATTTTCTCACCAACCATCTATTCATCATCTTTCTTGTGGCTCTTCTGTTGGCGCTTGAAGGTTACAAGATTGTTTTTACTCTGTTGTTGTACTGACTGGGCATTTGAGTGGGAATATCGCTTAGAGATGTGCCTTTACTTCCGCAATAGAGCTAAAGTGCATGATGTATGGAAATTTCTGAACATGTGATTGGATTAGGCATAATAGAAAATAAAATTATAATTAATTTCATTATCTATTACATAGTGTTTGGTTTGATGTATTGTATGTGTAATTTCTTTTTTGACAATATAATATAGTATTTGGTTGAAGGGATCTCAAAATATTATTAAATATAAAAAGATCGTTAAAGGGCATCATTTTTAAAGTTATTTTTATTTTAATATTGTAGCTTCTGATTTATTAAAATATAATTTTTAAAATAATAATCCTTGTGGAATATTTCTATTTCTTTTTCTACATTTACTGAAGCAGATGTTTTGCATTAAAAAAAGAATATTTTAAAAAAAAGTTAAAATATGACAGTTTTTCCTTTCAAAATTTTATAACTAATTGAAACTCAAGTATTTTTCAAAAGTCTCAAAAAAAAAATTTGACATTTTTTTCTGTTATATTTTATTATTGATTTATTCTAATCTAAATATATTCTTTTAAGCATATATATATATATGTGTGTGTGTGTATTTGACAAGTAAGAAAAAAGCCAAAGTGAAGAAAGTATTATTCATGAAAAAAGTAAAAATAATAGACCAATTTAATAAGGAGTGAATATATGGATCACGAAATTTACATCATTTTAAATAGGACATATAAGGGGAAAAAAGAAAAAGCCCTAATTTAGACAAATTAGGATAGTTAATCTCACCTCTTAGGTGAGAAACATAATCCCATAGCTTAAGATTGTAATATCGGCTCTAATAATGAACATACTTACTAATACTTACATCAATGCATTAATTTGTCATCACATCACTCATCCCTGAAACCCTAAACCCCATTCCCCAAGTTTCCAAAACCCTACTACACTGGTGTAAATTCGATTCGATTAATGCCTCACCCCCACTCGCATTCTATTGCCATTATCAATTGTAACAATGCTGGCAGCGTTAAACACATCAAATTCACTATTACATTCAAGCATCAAAACTCTGCTTGTTTTTAGAAAAGTCTTCTCTTGCACCATCGCCACAACTGCTGTTCCTGGTGTGAAGGCGCCACATTATTCGGCGTCCAGGAGTAGAAATTTGTTCTCCAGAATTAGCCCCGTTAGACAGGATCGGGGCATTGTCCAGGTGCTCGATCAGTGGGTCGCTGAAGGCAGAGAGGTTCACCCCCTCGAGTTTCAATGGATTATTCGAGAGCTTCGGAGCCGCAGGCGTTTTTCTCACGCGCTTCAGGTCCATTTTGGTTGTTCTTTGTTATTAATTTCTTCATGATATTCATGGGTCCTTTTCGTTTTTTGGGAGATTTTGATATGTTTTCGCATTAGTTCTGTAATGTTTAAGTAATGTTGAAAAGCAGAGGAGTTGATGATGAGATTTTGTTAGTTGGTTTAGCTAGTAATCTAGCTTCCTTGTACTTGATTTTATCATGAGAAGGGGTTTAAGCTTCCGTTGGCTTTACCAAATGATTTGTCTCGAATTTTTGCTGAAGTTCAAGTTACTTTCTTTCCTTTTGATTTGGTGGAAGTTAGTGTCTTGCTCTCCTAGCTCTGTCACTATTATTAATTATACTTCAACATGTATCTTATTTTTTAGTGCCGTGGTAAATAACACAGAAGAAATGGGAAGTAATCAGAACTACTGAAATACAATATATTATATGTTGTTTCATTATTTTGTCTTCTTGGTTCTTAGTCCTGTATAGGTTGATTGTATTGACAGTCTGCTAGATAATACTTTGTCCCTTTCTAGTTCTTGTGATTATAACTTGGCGTTGTTGAACTTTGAAAATTGATTGTTGGTATTGCAGATTTCCAAGTGGATTAATTATAACCGCATTTATAAATTGTCACCAGCTGATCATGCTGTGCATTTGGATCTTATTGGTGTTGTCCATGGACTGGAAGCTGCAGAGAGCTTCTTTGATATTCTAAGTGACCAAGACAAAAATCAAAAGACATATGGTGCTCTCTTGAACTGTTATGCAAGAGAAGGCCTCCTGGAGAAAACCCTTCACCATATGCAGAGGATGAAAGACAAGGGATATGTTTATTCATCTCTTGCTTACAACAATCTTATGGCACTCTACAAGAAGGCTGGTCAACTTGAGAAAATCCCTGAGATTCTCTCAGAAATGAAGAGGGATGGGGTTGCCCCTAATAACTTCAGTTACAGAATATGCATAAACTCACTTGGGGAGAGATCTGATCTTAGTGGCATGGAGAAGCTTCTTGATGAAATTGAGGCGCAACAGGACATTTCCATTGATTGGGTTACTTATTCCATAGTGGCCTATCATTTCGTAAAAGCAAACGAGAAGGAGAAAGTGCTAACATACATGAAGAAGTTAGAAGAGAAGGTTGGTAAAGATGCTTTGGGTTACAATCACTTGATATCGCTTTATGCTCATCTGGGGGACAAGGATGAGATGATGAGAGTTTGGGGTTTGCAAAAAATCGTGTCTAAAAAGCAAATCAACCGAGACTATATCACCCTGCTGGGATCTCTGGTGAAGCTTGGAGAGCTTGAAAAAGCTGAGGCAGTGCTAAAGGAGTGGGATTCTTCTTGCTGCACATATGACTTCAAAGTCCCAAATATACTTCTTATTGGCTACTGTCAAAAGGGTCTAGTTCAGAAGTCTGAAACAATGCTCCGAAATATTGTGGAAAGGGGGAAGAAACCAACTCCTAACAGTTGGGCCATCATTGCTGCAGGGTATCTGGATCAAAATGATTTGGAGAAGGCATTTCAGTGCATGAAGGAAGCCCTGGCTGTTAAAGAAAATAACAAGAAATGGATGCCAAAGCCTGGTCAAATTACAAAAATATTACAGTGGCTTGGTGATAAAGGAAGGATTGAAGAGGTAGAAGATTTTGTCTGCTCTCTCGGGACAGTAATCCCAGTAAACAAACATGTGTACCAGGCATTGATTAAAGCCAGTATAAGAGTGGGTAGAGATACAGGTTGGATAATGGATAGCATGAAAACTGATGAAATAGATGATGAAACACAGAAGATGCTAAACTCAAGATCATGGACTGATTAATTCTGAATTGATTTAGTTTCATGACTTAATGCATGTGTGCGAGCTTCTGTTGCTTGCAAAATAACCCTCAATAGCAATAGGTAGTTCATGTCGTTTAGTTTTCATTGTTTAGACATGCACCCTGCGTATATAAAATATTTTCATGAATATGCAAAGGGCTTGCATGTGTAAACTGAATTACAAGATGTAATATTGGAGCTATAATTTCTGTAGATTCCTGTATATATATACAGTGTGTAAGAAGACTTTATTATGTATTTGTTGTTATTTCGTATGGGGAAGCCTTTGGCGATTTTGGTCCTAATTTACAACAGACTGTTTAAAAATGTGTAACGAATTACTATTGGTTGATTCTTCAGCCCCTGGGACTGGGGGAAGCTAATCAAGTTCCGGAGAAATGTTTAAACATCAGAACTCTATCCAGATAATCATGTAAACGTCATTGCTGTGAAGAATAACCATCTTAGTAGCATGTTTGGAAAAGTAGCTAAAAGATAGCTTATGAGAAAACAACTCAATTCACAATCAAACTTCATCTCCAATGTAGTATACTATACAGATTATAACCAAAGCTGGTGTTGGAGGCCCTTTCAAGTGACCAAACATTAGCATAATCCTATGAAACAGAATCTGATTGAAAACATTATTCAAAACAAAAGATGGACAGCAGGAAGAAACTTTTCTGGGCAAATCTCTATGGAAATATCCAAAATTCATTATTTTACGAAAATGAAAATCACATTAAGTCTAATATATTTGTGCTAAAAGTCGTTTCAGCATCATCCTATTGGCAACGAAAAGTCTAACTCGGACTGTAAGCATTTTATTGAAGCGAAGGCCAGTGGTGAAATATTTGAGTTTTTGTGTGCATGAGGATTAGCTACTTACCAAATGCAAAGCTGAACAATTGAAGTTCTTGGCCCGTGAGATCAGCTCATCGGTGTTGCATTGCTGTGAAGTTTCTGATGACCAGGGACCACTTCTAGATCATTCAGCTTATGGGAGGGATTAACAATGCTGCTTCAGCAAGAGTGCTGACGGCAATGGCAATTAAGAATCTTTTAACAGTTAACATGAGAACAAAGTTCTACCAAGAAATTCGCTCAAATAAAAAAGTAACTGTGTGCATGAGTGAGAGGGGACAGCTATCTAGCTACGCCAGAAGCATCTCATTAATAATAAGACATCTATATTTGTCTATAGGTTGCTTGATACAATATGTCTCATTCATATTCATAATCTAAAAGCCACATGCCATCCCTAATGTAGACATAGAATTAAATGATGAGGAGACATTGATTCACGGGAACGTACTGTACCTCAGACAAAGGAAAGCTGACTATTTTTTAGGGTATCTGCAAGAACTACAAATCTTGATCCAGGTGAATAGCTGATGCTATGCACACAAGCCATTTCAAGTACTCATATTTACATCCTTAGAAACCAGAAAGAAGCATCATAGTAGGAAAGCACAGCAAAATGAAGCATCCAAAATACAACATACTCGGGGAATCAATATCATGCAAAGGAGGCTATAACCCCCGAGTATGAAAATGGGCAATAAATGCTAATCAATTGTACTACTGCAATAAAAGTGTTTATCAGGGATTACTTTGATCACAAAGCAACCACCACCAGAAGCTTAATGACAGAACTGACGGAGCAAAATACATTGAACATCGCATCACTAAGTTTATACGCGAAAGAATTAACTCATTGACCAAATTTCAACCTGCAAATGCAGAAACAGAAGGCATTTTCCTTGCTAAATAATTGATATTTTTTACCAAAAATTTTTAATTCAAGAGACATTTAAAAGCCTCTCGGTAGATAATCAATCGACTGTGCACACAATACACATTCTGCACCACTATCGCTACAATAAATGTACACAGGACTAAAATGGAATGCAAACTGAGTTCATCCCTGTCCATATCTAAGATCGGGCCGAAAGTTTTGATCAAATCAATCAACTATAGTTCGAAAACTTTCTACATTCAGCAGAATTCTGCATGCCATATCTGCTTTCCATACAATCATTGTGAAGACCTGAATATGTCAACAGTTCTAGGACCTAATTGTTCTTTGGACTCCATCTCTCTTACACTGTTCACAATGTTTTGGATCTTCTTGGCAAGAGATTGATTGTGTTCCTCAATATGTTCGAAGATCATTTCCAAATGCCTTTTATAAGTTGCAACTTTCTTTTTCTCAATGGCCAGCTGTTGAGATAGTTCCCTAATTTTATCATGCTCATTGGGATACTGATCATAAATTAGATCTTTACGGCCTTTACCAGGAGTAAGAGGATGAGTGTGCTCCTTTACAAATTTTGTGACTACCCATTTTCCTGAGCTTATTTTTCTGACTAAAATCATGGCTCTGCAACCAACCCTTGTCTCAGCTCTTTGCCGTACAATCTTCTCACGCTTGTCGGGCATTCTGAAACCCTCTTTGTTGCAAACAAGTGCTCGACCAATAGCAGATCCATCACGCCTTGATCGAGAAAGCTTGCTGACACGGATGACAAAACCAACCCTTGTTGAATAAGAGTTATAAAATGCATGTGCTGCTGCTTCAGATTCAAACTCTTGGCCCACGTATGGTTCATCAATAGGATGTGAACAATTAGCATCATGCAACTCATCCAGTCGAAACAATTCCCTCTCAGAGGAATCATCATCCACCTTAACACCTAATCCGTGCTGAAGCATCCCATCAGCAGAACTTCCTACAACCGCATCATCATCATCTGTTCTTCCTTCAAAATTAGTAGAACTACCAACTACCTCGCCATTGACGTCAACATCAATCTCATAGTCCATCAAAATCTGAGCAACAATTAGCCCCTGAGGTTTGGCTTAAATGTCAAGAAGATTCCTGAGTTAAATCAGCGTGCAAATCAGCATATACTAAGGATCCAAGGACATTAACCAATCGCAAGAAGTTACAATGATTATTTTAAGAATTTCATCAACTGAATTTTTACCTACAATTTCCAAAATATGACTTCTGGCAGGCCTAATTAAAACGCTATCTTTGCAACTAGGTTGAGAAGATAGCTAAACTTAATTCACACCTATAATTTAGTTTTCCTCTAGTAAACATGAAGGGACAATCAACGATACAAAAAAACGCAAAGCTTACGATCAAAAGCCCTAAACATGTTCCAATCTTAGCTATTACTTCATGTTCAGAGATAGAAACATATTCTCTCCTTTCTCCCCTCTCCATAAGAAAGCTACAAATAACTTTTGTTCAGAATTCTGCGCTGATTGGCAATCAGCTTTTTCGTCTTGGAAAAATCTTCTAATTTCTTTGTTTCTGTTTCCAAATTCCGTATCCTCCTCCTACTCTTACATTATGCAAATGTGACGATTAATTCTTTTTCTCTTCCAACAAAACATACACTAAAGCCGAGATTTCCAATCTCCAGCTATGACCTTCATCAGCATGTAGAATGTCAAAAAGCATTTCTCTCTTTGACAAACAAATAAAACCAAAAGAGAGCAACGGGGAAGGAAACCATAAATTTCAACACGTACAAGGGAAGATCATCTCTGATCTGCACCTCTTCAGGTAGGAATAGAATCAAATCGGAGAATACAATAAAGGGAGCATACCGGTGGCGGAAGGCGGGGAATCTGGCGTCGCCGCCGCTGACTTTGAGGAGGCTGAGTGGCCACTGAGCAATTGAGACTGAGTGAAGAGGGTTGGGATTTGCCAACGCAATTTATATAGGAGGGTAATTTTGTCCTTTTGCAGGACAAACAATCATCAGTAAATTTAAATTTATTACTACTATTATCATCATTTTTATTATTTTCCTAACTTAAACAATAATTAAATAATATCTAAAAATAAATACTGTATTTTGTATTTATATGTTAATTCAGTTCCATTTGGACGAGGGGTTGCCAATGCAAATAGAGGACCTACAAGGGAATTGCCATTTGATCGTTGTAATATTTATGCACAATCGTCCGTTTTAATTTAATGTTGCGTTTGTATCATACGTTGATTCTGTTCCACTTGGGCGAAGGATTATTGAAGTAAATAAGTGACCTACGATTGTTTGTTCTAATTTAATATTGTATTTTGTATTTATATGTGATTTTGTTCCACTTAAGCAAGGGGTTATCCCACACTACAAACGACGAGTTAAGGAAATTATTATGACTCCGTGTTTAAATTCTTGGGAATATCAAATTGGAAATGGACTAGAAAGGCTCATTTCTAAGAGAATTTATAATGAAAGCAGTATTGTGAGTCTACGAATCTACTAAACCATTAAGGGTTTCGCGTGTTTTTTACCGTCCAGATTTCATTTCTATAATTTATGATAATATTTGTAAATTGATTATTTCACCCCTGTAGCTATTTTCTTTTTCTTTTTTGGTTTGGGGGGGGGGGGGATTT